>NC_040230.1:10949330-11252360 GCF_001444195.1 Xiphophorus couchianus
GTCAACAGATGACAAGAATTCAATCAATCTGTGTAATGTGACTTTCTGACCTTGAACAGAAGCGAGGCGGAAGGAATAACCACACACAGCAGCAGCAAGACTCCTTCAGCTGTCAGGATCTTGTTTTTGGTGCTCTCACTGAGGCTTATTGTCTTCTCGATTGGCTCTAAACATGCAGAGTAAGATTAAACCATCATAACAGCTGGTGTATTAATAAGAGATTGTTTTCTTTTAATTGTACATGCAAATGCACGAACAAGAGGAAAGCACTTCATTAACTTTAACTACTGTCAAAGAGACTTCTGTTTAGTATGAACTGGTGTGCAACCAGTAGCTTTAGTGGGTCAGTTTGATAGTTTCTCTAGACTAATGCAGATTGTCACATGTATAACATGCGCTTACAGATTTCAAAATCCATCTCTATTCAATTAAGTTAATAAGTTGTTGCTATGTGTGGTGCACTAGACATTTTATTTATTACTATTTGTTAATGTTGCATGAATAATTAGCACTTGTAATAAGACCAGTCTCATGATGTAATTATAATTGTTGTAGTATAATTCCTAAGCTTCACTACAATATGTTGAAATTCAGCAACTCACACGAAACTTGAACAGACTAAGGTTAACAGGATTTGGGGCTTATGAGGTGTAAGCAGTGCTTAGTGCTCACTTGACTCCACTCACACACACGCATACACACACAGTGGCATTGCTGATTGGCTTGTCCTGCATTGTGCTCCCTCACCCCACCTCCCCACGCCCACATACTCACTGAAGACCTGCAAGTAGGTGCCGTGCGTATAGACTGTAGTGTTGATAAAATGGCACTGGTACATCCCAGTGTCATTCAGCTTGGCATTCGTCAGGGTTAGGAAGCCACACTGTTTGCCATTTGACTTGCTGTAATTTTGAAACACCTCTTCAGATAGGTTGACCGGCTCAGTTTGGCCAGATGAAAGGCGCTTCACCCAAATACCGTTGTTGACTGCATTTTTGTAGCAGCATTCGAGTTCAGCTCTCTCAAATATCTTCACCCTCAAGAATGGTCTGTCTGGCTCTAACATAATTCCTTTATCAGAAGCAACACTACCTGTGGAAGAAGAATAAAAAACTTTTAGTAACCCTATATCCTGTTTGTTGTTTCCGGTCCTTCAGGTAAAAGACAAAGGACAATAAAAACACGAGAACATGTCGGGTTAAAAGCAGTTTTCTCTCTGTCAGAATTGCAGAATGGAATGATGTTTACGGTGATGGATAAAGTGTGTTGAAATATATAATACAAATTTGGTGTTAATTATCTAAAAAAGGCCTATAAGAATCGTACAGCTTTAGCTTTGGAAAGCCAATATCATCAAACTCAATACGCTTCCAGGACATCATAGATTTTCAAACTCAAAATCTCTAGTTATTTAAAGCAAAGCAGTTTGGAAATGTAAAAACGTATATATAATGTTAAATAAATATTATAAATAATTTTGTAAAGGAGAGAATGTGTTACTTCAGAGGACAAGTTACACCTATATTCAGAATATTAGCAGTCAAACATTACTAACCCAATCTATCACCGTTTCCGTTAGAAGTTATTTCTGAAAGGCCAGTAATTTACGAATAGTGGCATAAGAGAAAACATACACAACAAATAGTCATCACATGCACACTATTGATTTTTTGTAACTGAATCATTAATTGATTCAAATGAATAACAGTGTGGAGTATAATCTATTGAGTCATTTATTTTGTGAAGACAACAGGTATTAATCAGGTGGCTCTTATGTAGAGTTAAAGGCTGATTGTTGTGCAGCCTCTGTGAAAAACAGCTCATTCTAAACATTTTTTACACAAAACTACTTAGATTTAAAAGTTGACTGAAGAAGAGGGGAACACAAAGAAGTGCAGGTAACTATGCAGCTTAACTAAAATGATCTCAAATGCTTAGAAATTGAAATCATTAAGAAGAAAATGGAAAACTATAAACTGGATCAAACAATAGCCAAAATGATTATGACTTATTGGCTTAGGGTGATCAAAAAAAAAGGTTAAAGTTACCTGTGAGTACTATAACAATTAGACACCTTTGTGAAGTCCATTCAAAGTCCCATTGGTAAAAACAAACAACAACAAAAAGCCAGTATGGATTGATGAAATTACAATTTGGGAAAAAATAGAAATGATGCAACATGCTATTACTTTGAGCACAATTGGACGCTCAAAGACTCCAGTAAGAACTAATTTTAAGCAGCAATGGAATGGAATATATGAATCTATGGAAGTTTAATAATTCAACTGAAAGAACATAAATATTAAGATTGCATTCTTTTAAGAGCAGACATTTACAAGCCAAAACTTCAGATTTATTAAGTTTTTTCATTCGCTATGTGAATTTTGAGATTCTATGCTTTTGTATCTTTATTGATCAGAGTTCTCATCATCACCTTTATTATTTTCCTTTTGTCTGACATAAGCAAACCATTAGACTAAAGCTGAGAACAAAAATATGTTTTTATCCTCACAGCAGAGCCATCTGTTCTGAGAGGAAATGTGGTTCACTGAAGCAGAACTAAAAATAACTAAATATAAAGATATCATGTAGAAACAGGACTAAAAGGCACACAACCTCCCCTTAAAATCAAAAGTAAAAAGGAGAGTATTAGAACATCTTAAATGTGTGTTTTATATGTACTTTACATTTTAAAAATATTTCCAACCGAATGAAAATATAAAATATTCAATAATCTTCATAAATACGTCATGTGACTTACCCATCATGCTGCAGAGGACAATGAACAAAAATACTCCCATGGTTTTTTTTTTTTAAACTCAAACAATTAAAAAGGAACTATGTTCAGGCGAAAGTCTCAACTGTTCAATAGCTTCCCTTCTCTAATGAAACAGAGCAGCTTACTTGATCGCTGTCAGGATTCATGCTTGGATGAGTTTGGCCCGTCCCACATTTGCATAAAGACTTAGTCTGTGCACATTAAAATACGTACATATATAGAAGCATGGTTTAAAAGTAACTTCTTGCTCAGGTCCAAGTTTTTCTGCAACAGATCATTATAAAACTTATATGGTAATTACAAGGTTCCAAAATTATTTACATTTACCACTATTGCATAACAGATTTTACAATGTCATTATTCATAAAGTCGAAAACCCAAGCAAACCCTTGTTTCTTATAAACAATATTGAAGAAAAGTATAAGAATCAGAAGATGCCACCTCTGTGAAATCAGGATTTTTGCTGATCTGGAGTACATAACATAACATAATGGCTAGTTGGAAAGACATTAGCAAAGATCACCACTGTAGCTTTCCTTCACCACGGAAGAACTTCAAAACTTTGCAAACAAGTTTGTAGAGGGAGAAATTATTCACAAGTGGAAAACTTTTAAGATAGTTACCATCCAGGTGTGGATGTCCCAACTGATTCACCCCAAACGTAGACCAAATCCCTGCAAAGAAAGTTATTTTCAAAAACAAGGTACTTTTTGAACAGTGAAGTTCTGAAAACCAATATCTTTGGATAAACAAGCATTTTGGGCAAAACAAGAGTGAACCAGCACAAAATGTCTAGAAAAAGACTGCAATAGTCCACTTAAAGTCACAACCTGATTGAAATGCTGTGATGATACTTTAAGAGGGCACTGCAGTGGGAAATGCTAGGAAACCAGTGCCTGAGCTGTAATCCCTATGTAATCCCATCAGTCTTACATATGAGACTGATGGGGATATAGATAGAATACATCAAGCTATTGTTTCTAAAGATATTTCTAGTAGATACTGAAACATGGAATGTATTTATTTTTTTACCATAATCTTTGTATATTTATTAACTGGAGTACAAAATATATTGTGTTTTAAACACCTGGGGATAGATTTGAATAGGTTGACAACTTTTTCAGTTTCTTGAAATGTAAAACCAATAAATTAAAAAGCTATGTATATGACTAATAAACAGCATTAGTTGTTTAAGGAGCTTTGCTCCTACCTACAGTTTTAAAAATGATTAAATGTCTGCACAACATCCGAAGAAAATACCATTTCTTTTCAAATATTTTGAGGTAATTCTAATCTGGATTTAACTATAAAATAGTGTTGATTCTTCTCTTATCTGCTCACATGCACACTGCTTTTACAGACTGTTGACAGTCACACAAACAAAACTGATTAAGTCAGACCAACAAACCTTAGAGAAAATGCAGAATGAGGACAATCTTTGCTTAGCTTTGTTTAACCCTTAAGGCGAGCTGAGTGGAGCCGGCACTCTGCATCTGTTCCATTTGTATGATATGTGATAATTTTCGGCATGAAAGCCTTGTTTTATGCTTAACCAAATCTCATTATTTCTGAAGGTTCTCTGAAGGTTTTATTATTATTATTATTTATTTTTGTAAGGTCCCGGAACTGGTAAACAGACCTGGGTGTTGCACAGAAGAAGAAAAAAAATGCAGCACAACAATAACAACACATTTTTCATTTTATTTCCCCAGTTTATTTTTAAAAAACAAAACATAAAAAAACAAACAAACACGAACGTACCACAATTTTCCTTAGGTGTACATCTTTTAAGAGCCTCTTACAGCATAAAAATCAATACCAAATACACAATATAGTTCTCAATTATCCATTTTGTTTTCTTATAAGGTCATTAAGCTGGAAGAAGGAGCAGTGTGGTTGTTTAATGAAGGCTCTGGCTGAGTGGGCTCAAATCATAACAATTTAATGGAGTTTGAAACAAAAGGGGAGGAAGTTGGAACCTAAAATATAATTACCATAAATATGAATTAACATTCTGAGATGTTGATTAGAACATTACAGAATGTACTAATTAACATTCTGGGATGATGTCTTACTTCTTATTAATCATTTAATTAGTTGTCTTTTACTTTACAAGCCCTTTAAGAAGCAAACAAATCAATGGACAGGAAGAAGGCACCACTATATAAACACACTTTACACATGGTATATAGAAAAAATAAGAAAAAGCATCAAAGAAAAAGAGAAACGGGGAGAAATGTCTGTAATGGTTGCCAGCCAATGAAGCCTGGAGGCATCACGAGTGCTTTCTGAGTTTTGCGATTTGATAACGAGAGTTCCAACTAGCGAAAAAGCTGCATTTCATATTGAAGTCAAAAGTCACACTTTTAAATGTTAACAGAATCTGCCATGGTTAGATTATTTGCATGTTTGCTAAATTCATTGGTGCATTGACTGGTTGCAGACATTCCTCCCTGCTTTACAGAAACAGGAAATGCATAGCACAACATTACAAGAGTTTCTTTAAAAAGCAACGAAAAAAAATGAAATAACATCCCCAACCTATTTCTAAGTACATTAAATGAAACTCCTGGTAACACTATGCAGTTGGTAAATATGCTATGAAGACAGATAAGAAAATGCCTTCAGACTATCTTTTACTGCATACAGTTTAAAGAGGAAGACATGAGAGAAAAATGGCAGTATACTTAAAAAAAAACAGACATGATTCTGGTTCTTGCGGCACTCAAGTGACTAAATGGTGTAAGTATATTGAGGTTCAGTAGGTTCAGAAGGTAGGATCTGTTGTGGCAACAATGAGAATGCATATCAGGAAGCGATCATGATTACAGTGTGACATTGGAATGAGACAACAGCTTTCCTTCCTTCAAGTCCTGAAAGTGTCATTTGTTACATTGTCTAGTTTTAAGCATGTCCTAGCCTTCTTTCTCTGCAGGTCCCATGCAAACAGTTTGGTAACAGATTCTTTAACAGTGCTTGGCCTCTTGCAGCTAGATTTCTTATGCACCTGGTCACCTGAACGATGGTTAGTTGGTTAACGTCATTATGGTGTAAGCAGGATATCAGAGACCTGCAAATACTGCTGCAATTTGGTCATAAAGCTTTAATAGTCCTAATAATATTTACCAGTACATTCATTTAAATCAACTGTATTTTTTAATTTATTTATTGAAAAACACTTTTTCCACTCTTAAATGTGCTTTATGTCATGTCTTTGGTCCTGTGTGCACAGTCTCAATCATGCCACTACTTAGGAATTATACTACAACAATTATAATTACAATCAACTGCTGAGTAAAATGCAAAGGCAGGAAAAGCGTTGATACAAATATTGCTAGTTGGGACTTTATAACGAATAATATACGCATCTAATGTCATATAATACAAATCTTAACCCCAACTGAAGCATGTTTCGGATCAGAAGTTGCAAACTCTCGATGCTGCAGAAACGGTGCATTTATGAACAAGTCTGAAGTTCTCGGCGCTTTTCAGGTATGAGTTCAGATTTCATCAGCACAAATCCTAAACTCAGGCTCTCTCCACGGTCCTCTTCATGACCTTCTATCAAACTATCCAAAGCCAAAAACATCAAGAAACTCCAAACATCCTTCTCAGGCCTGTGTGTTTTCTCTCTTTCCACCTTTGATGTGCATTACATATCCCAGAATTCCTTCTGCAGCCTTGTCCAACCCTTTGCACGCCGCTCTCGCCTCAACCTGGCCCAGTGTTGTAACATTATCAGTAAGATGAGGCAACTCGCTGACCTAAAAAATCCTCAGAGGAATAAATAAAAGCAGTACATACAAACACGTCTCCATTATCAACAGCATGATTGCCTATAGTGCCGCTATTCATAAATGTTTTACTGAGAATGACAGAAAGGAAATTCCAAATAAACACGTTCTCAAACCCGGTAACACACATACACACCCCTTCTTGCATGCATCCTTCCGACACAGAGGACTGCTTGCATAAAGCCCAACTGATGAGAACCGCATACTGAAACAAAGTTTAAATAAGAAATTTTGTGGTTACAGTGTGTTTTTAACTCGTCTTGATCAGAGAAAAAGTGCATCTTTGTTGTACTTTGGCATAAACTAGAAATAATACATACCAGCAGTTGTTTTTTTTTTTTTTTAATAATCCTTCTAATGCTACATTACCCTTTGAGGGTTTGTTTTTCCTATACATTGCTATTCTTGGCATTACTGTCAATTATGTTCCAGCATACATGTCTCGGGTGTGCATATGTGTGTTACAGCAGAAAGAAAAGACTACATTTCATTAGGCAGCATATCTCTCGCATCAAAATATTGCTTCATTACGTTTGGCACCTCTCTGCAAAAACAACCTCCCACTCAAAAGCAGGATATCTCCTTTCTTTTTTTTTTTACTCCATTCCATACCTTTGTTTCAAACATGCATCTAAACAGACAAACGCACGCACACACACACACACACACACCTCCCACGCTCCATCACTGAGCGCAAAGCTATTACACTCCTCTGGCAGACGGAAAACTTCCTGCTTTGGCAGCAAACAGCTCTGATACAAAGATATAATAGTGACAGCTTGGATCCAGGCAAGACGATTTTTTTAGGGGGGGGGTTGGAAGTTCCAGGGAAGCCTCTGAAAGTCATGTTGTTCTGAACCAGAGCCAGAAGAAAACCTGAACAGAAAGACATATGAAAGAAAGTGTAACAAATATTATGTAGTTGAAGAAACAGATCAGTGGATTTTGTAGCGGAGGAGACGGGTTGTCAGAATTTTTACCATTCTAGTTTAATAGCATCTTTTTACTACTCAATATATTTTTTTAATTAAAAGAGTTTGACTTCATGGTATTTTTGCCTCGACTTTCATTGTAATTTTGTTCTTCTGCAATCCTAAAGGTAAAGTGAATCTCAGGCAGTAGTAATGTATATGTGAAGAGACTTAAACTTATATTTAATGAATATTTTACTGGAATAGCATAACTTAGAGAACTGGAGCAATATTTTTCTGTCTGAAAGGGAGCTCTAAATTTTTACCTCAGTTAATATTCTTCTCTCTGTTTATAACAGCCAGCCGCTTTTCTCAGTAGTTTAAAACTTTTTACTCGTTTCTCTGAATGTTGAGCTGGGAAAGTGAAGGCAAACCGCTATCACTGGAATAGGATTACAAGCTGCTATTTAGATGTTTTATTTTATATCACTATAAACTGGGCATATCGTAATGTTATTTTAAAAATCAAAGTATTTTTAAAAACTAGTTGTGTTTGACCATTTCATGTTTTGACATTATTACTGTTATCTTGCGATGATCAAAAACGACAAAACAGCATCATTTGTTTATTTTCTGAACTGATGCTAGAAGTGAACCAAAGTTTAAGTTTTTCCAGAAAAGAAGAATAATTTTTTCTTCCAGAGGTCTAAAAACTAAAATTCTCTTTTTGACAACACTTTCAAAAGAGAGAAATTTGCAGTTAAGCATTTATCCTTTTCAAGCAAAAGCTTACAATCTTAGAAAAGTGCCACCGGCGTAAAATACATTCATGTTTGACAGGTTTTTTCCCTCCCAAAAAGCATCCACACAATAAGACATACATAATAACACCTAAGGGTAAAACATGCTAATTTACCAAATTCAGGGATCTAGTTTGGTGTTCTCACCGTGTTGCCAGCAGGTGGCAAAGTGGCATCTTACTGGAAGTTGGCGCTTTCCAGCGAGAACTCAGAAAGGACCTCGCTCAGCTTGTGATGCTCCTCTTCCACAGCCTGAAACACAGAAAATCAATATCATCTCAAGAATTGAGAACAAACTCACTTACAGACACACGCAATTCAGCCTCCTCCTCTTAACATCCACCTTTTGTCTCCCTCGCTGCTTCCCTGACACATCCCATTGCATGCGCCGGACATAATGGCCATTTTTAGACAAGTCCAATTTTACAAGGCAATTTTCAGCAAAGCAGTAACAGCAGTGGTTAAATGGTTTTCTATTCTCCAGTTTCTCTTTGCTACCATTTGGCCCTATTTTGTCCACTGCTCCTTACTTAAGTTATTGTCGCTGAAATGGCCAGCTACGCTGTTCCTTTCCACTCGGCTTCAATCTTTTCTCCTCTCACATCTTTATCTGCCTCCGTCGTACAATCTGCTCACCTCCTGAGACTCCCATTCATCTCCCTCCTTATTCACCTGTAGTCTCTGTATCATTTGCAGCAGGCTGTCCAGCCTCCTGCTTACTTCGGCTCTTCTCTCCTGGGACAAGACCAGAGGGGCAAAGATACTCCCGTCTTCATCTTCTTGTTTTGCTCCATCTTCCTTCGCAGAAGGACTGGTGTTCACCTGCATGTATCCGCTGTCTGTAGACTCGCTTTCTACTGTTATTGAAGACAGCTCAGGTTAGAGATGGCAGCTCACAGTTGAATCATTTTAGCCGTAAAATGTCTTCGAATCTTTAACCTGTTGGCTGAGGGGCCTCCGTTTCATGAGACGGCTTATCTGGTTGCTCCTCTTCATGTTCTTCATCATGCTGCGAGTCCTCTGACAGGCTGATGCTGCCAATCAGCAATCTTTTAAGTGACATGACTAGCAGAGAAGACAAATTCAGTAGTTTGATGAGTACTGGAAAGCTAATTTTGGAAGGCAGGAACAAAACAACAAAGTAGTATGAGCGAGACGACTGATCACCTTCATCCAAAGCACCGTCAGCCACCTTCTCCTGGTTCCTGCTGGAGTAATCCAGTACCTGAAGGAGACCCCTGTCGGTCAACGTCTCTATCAGATTGACCCTTGGAGGAACAGCGTTGTGATCTGTCACACTGTCCCTTTCTTGGTCTGTAGATGGACACAGATCAGCTTTGGCCTTAGAGAAATCTAATGAAGGTACATTTTTACTAATCCTGTATATTGGGATGCTCTAATGTGGCCTTACCGCTGCTGCCTCTTAAACTTCCATTCTCAGATGGATTCAATGGAGCACTCAGCCTGTTAGAAAGAAAAGAAAAAGGGGTAAGTCTTTTTTTTTTTATTCCGCTTTGGCTTTTGAACATTTTGTAACATAATAACCCCAATATTTAATGCATTTGTCTGAAAACTGTTCCTATAAATTATGTCAAACTAATCTAGACTAAACCTTCCAGAGTTGTCGGCCCTTAACCTCATGCTAAAGATTAAAATACTGAAGTTATGCTATATGTTTATGGGAAATATGTCTACAGTGGGAAAATTTATACCCAGTCTTTATAAACAAACAAACAAACAGAATATGGACACAAAGAGAGAGAAGGCAAAAGCAGAAAGGTTTGACTCTGCTGGGCTGATAACATTTTTCCCATTTCCATCCATAAAAAATGTATTAAACATTCTAACAACTGTGAACTACTTTAAATCTCAAATCACATAAAATACCAAAAAACGGAGTGAAGTTTATGGTTCTGCAAAGGGAAAATGTGAAAGTTTTTTTCGTTGCTTGTTTAAAAACAAAAGCACGTACGTGGTGGGACTGAGAGGAGTAATCCCAACTCCAGGAGGAATATGTAACCGTATGGATGTTCCACTCTTCTTCAGAACGTCAACCGTTGACTTTATTATATCATGCCAACTACAAAACAAACAAGCTAATGAGTTCCCCATCTTTAGATTGAACACTTTTACTCTTGACAGTAAGCTTCAACACTCACATTTTCATTTCTGCAATAGACTGAGCCACCAGCTCATAGATCTGAGCTCCACTGTCCCATGTGAATATCACATAAAAAGCCTTCCGATCTGACAGAATAAGAAATAAAAACAGAAATAAAGCAATTTTAAGATGTACTGGGAGGATCTTTACTTACTAGCTACAAAAACTAACCTGTTGCCACTTCACGGAGGAAAACGGAGTCCAGCTTTATAATTGGGCTCAGCATTTGCTTGCCCTCCTGTGCAGTAATGTTACTTTTACTCTGGCATTTTAGCAACATCTTGTCCTCCTGCTTCTGTGCAAGAACCAGCATATCATCCAGCAGCAGGCAATGCACATCTAAGAAAAAGACATTTTTTCAGGTTCACAAAATTTGTTCTCTTCACTGTGTTCTTGGATAGTTTATAATAGCTCTTTTGATTACTCACTGCAGTATTTTACTGATTCAAACCGTTTGAAAACAGTAGACTGTTTTAGTCTATCAAGTGGCTTTACTATTATTACACAGAGGTTTACACCACTAATTTAAACTAACATAAAGGAAGTCAAACTCCACCAGGTGCAGTTCAACTGTGTTATACCCATCATTGCAATTTAAATGTGCAAATATCAAAAAGGGAAATGAAAAAATTACATTGAACATCAGAAAGGCTTAGAATATACAGAAACTGTTTCCCTTTGGGGCACAGCACACTTGAGTTATCAAAAGTTTTGTTCCAATACATAGTTGTATATTAAATAATAGTTCAGCCAAATGCTTCATTTATAACCTTAAGGATTTCTTTGCATTAAATATGTGAATTTATTTACCAATAGCCTTCTCTTTGGTGACTCTCCAGACCAGCGGACCTTCAAAAAGCATCTTCCTCTGAGTCAAGTCAATGCTCTTAAACGTACAAAGGAAAAGAGTTGAGAAAAGCCAAGATAACAAGAACAAAAACTTAAAAACTAGTTGTTTTTTTTAAGTAAACTACCTTATATTCAGTATAAAGCTCAACACTGGCTTTCAGCCCCGATGTTTCCAGTTTTTTCTGGTACTCCTTTAGAGTCTGGGAGCAAAGACAGACAGAGATCAGATTTCTGTTTGATAAGTCAACATGGAAGCAGTAGGAGTCTAACAAACAGAGACCTTCAGAAGACTCCAACAGTTGCTCAGTAACAACAGTTTATTGAGTGATGCATTATTGGGTTCTTACCAACATGTTCCCCATTGTTTTGACCTCTTCATTGACATGGTTGAGGATCTTTCTGCAGCATTCTGCACTTTGCTGGATCGACTCCTTCTCCTCTTTTTCCTCTGTAGAAGCAGGCAGAAAACAGAGCTGAGGTCAGCTTTTACAAAACAAAGCAAATGACAAACTTCAGTCATAACAGTGAAATATGCAAACATTCAACAGCTAAGCTCAATACTAATAAAACAGTTATGTTGCTTAAATGATTATTTACTCAGTGGAATGAAATAAAACCCTGGTGCTTAAATTAGCATAGAAAAGTGAAACTAACTGACTTATTTGAAAAACAGTAATTTTCTAAATGAGCATAAATAATTTGCACCCTGTCATAAATAATACAGCACAATTTACTATGTCTTTTAACAACACTTGATGTTTTGTAAAGCAAAGCTTATTAATCCCTGTACTAAAAAAAATTTAAGTAAATTATCCATGAACTAATTAGAACTTTCTCGAAGCTGTAATCTTTGTAATAGAGCTTTGTAATAAAAACGTCTGCCATAAATTTTAAATGACCAAGTTCTGTATTTCAAATCCAAACTACTTTCAGAGAAACTTGAGTGAAAGCTGAGTTTAATACAAAAGGTAGAAATGATAAGGTAATGGCACACAAACACAAACCTGTGTTCTTTGCGATGTTTTCCAGCAACAGTGGATACTTTGTTAGCCTCTGCATTTCTGTAGGAATAATGTCTTTGAGCTGCAGTCTGCGGCACTGGGGTTTACTCTCTGCATCCTGAGGTTCAAGCACACACACACCCGCACACACACTGTCAGAGGAATGCCACTTACAGTTGAAACCAGAAATTTACATATACATAAAAAAAAGCATTTTCCCCACTCTTCAACATTAAACCAGTCTAAACTTTCCTGTATTTCTGCTCAGTTAGAATTACCAAAATGTCTCTATTTGCTAAATGTCAGACTACTGGCATCATACAACTTGATTGTGGAACCAAAGTGGCATGGCCTACAAGGTTAAATGTTAACCTGTGCAACAGGGGTAAAATAAACATGAAGGATCCCCGTATCTGCTGTGGCCCAAATGCATTCAGGGTTTTAAATATAAGCAGATTTGTTATGTGATGTCATCAGCGTGTTATCTGCATCAGACTCTGCTGACGATTATACAAGATTACACGAACACTCTGAAGTCCCCTCCGTCTTGCTATTACCTTTGCTTCGGTTTATATCACTACATCAGATTTGTCCTTCAAATATAACAGGCTGCTCTGTTGTGTGAGATCATGGGAGAAATCAAAGGAAATCAGCAATAATTTTGAGAAGACAATTGTGACATAAATAAGTCTTGATTTATCCTTTGAAGGTGACCAAGCGCGCAACTTTCATCTGTTCAAACTATTATAAGCAAATATAAACACCATGTGAATGTCGAGCCTGTAGATAGGCAGAACATTCAGGCTGCCTACTGATCTCTGGGACCCTGGGTCAATGTGTTTTGGTGTGGTGGGTCACCTCCAGATTAAAAGTAAAAGACTTTGTAAAACTGCAGGCCAAAGCTGAAAAGAAAAGATCATCACCCACAGTGAGATGAGTCCCATCAACATTGGCTGAAGAAATCATTGACTAAAACAGTGTAAAATACAAGATTAAAGTTTCCAATGTCCTCACAGATAAAGAAAATTAGTCCTGGGATTTGATAAGACTAAAGTTGAAGAGTTTGGCCATACTACCCGCTTTTATGCTTAGAAATAAAATAAGAAAGCCTAGAAAAAGTTCACAAAACCAATCTCCCACTGTGAAGCATGGCGGTGGTGGCATCATGCTGTTCTGACACATTTACAAAAAAGACATGATGAGAAAAGAAGATTAGGTGGAAATACTCAAAACCTTCCCAGACATCCGTCATGCTTTGGGACTAATGGGTTTTTCCATTAAGGTCAACAAAGTCAAAGTTTTATAGTGGTCATCACAAATTTATGACCTCTCCCCACAAAAAATCTCTAGACAGTGCTGACAAGATACTGTATGTTTGCCATTTTGTACAATGTATGTAATGTCTTTGACTTGTGAGTCCATGTATGCATGTAAATCTATTACATTTTGAATAATTTATTTCTGAGTCATTGCGATACCTGTATAAAAGAGTTAAAGCGAGCGTCTTTCTTCTGTCTTTGCTTGATCTGGTCCAGAGCATAGGTCTGGTAACTGCAGAATCTGGCTGTCAGTTTCTGAAACCATTCTCCTTCAGGGCCACCAAACTGAAACACACACATGTAAACATGCGTCATGCAGAGTGAAAAAGAAAAAATTAGAGAAATAATGAGAGAAATCAATAAATATAGAAAGGCAGGATTAATTTACCCTGTTGAGCAATGTGGGGCTGATGTTTTTAACGATGTAGTTGTCACTGACACGCAGTTTCTTCAGGCTTTCATAGAAGTTATCTAGAAGAGGAGACAAAAACAGCATAGACCAGAAAACCTCTTTCATACTTCATTCCCAGCTGTTGAAACAGTAATAAACCATGTCAGCGTTTGTTCTGTTGGTCTAAATAGCTAGTTTACAGGCATAACTATGCTTAATCTCAGAATCCAGGCACTATTAAAATAAATCTAAAATAAAAAAACTGCAATTTTTTTTTTTTTGTGATACAAGGTATTTATCAAAGTCAAAATTTATGAAGACTATGTGATTACAACAACACTCACAGTGCATGTCAATGATTTCCTCAAGGCTTGGGAAAATGGTCTCAAGGTCCAGGGCAGAGAGGATTTCCGCCCTCTCCAGCGGCTTGGCGAACACCCACTGAAGGACACTCAGCATTCTCACGTGGGCATGCTCTGTGGCAAACAACTCTAAGACGGAAATCAGGAAGTGCAGAATGAATAACATAAAACAAAGGCACATGAAATTTTTCTCTTTCTTTATATCACACTTTGCTGAATTTTACCGTTTATGACTTCCTGCCTCTTGGTCTCCTTCTTGCTCAGGTTCTTTAAGGTCTCAGAAGACGCCAGCACCCTCCAGCTGGGCGGGTCCTGCTCCAACTCCTGCAAGCGGGGGTCAATCTCCTCCAACTGTGGGGACGGGCTTGTTGGGGCCTGGCCAGGCACTTCAGAAGGGAAAGCTGGCCCATCCAAACTAACACAGAAAAGACGCATTAGCTTATAGCTGCAATACCTTAACCAGGTACAATCCAGGCAGTCTTTACAGTGCCCTCTACAGTTTATCCCAATCCTGGTAAAGTTTAGTAGCAAATGTTTTTATTATAGCAGCACAACATCATGCTAAGAAAAAACTAGGAATAAAACATGAGTAAATTTAGCCCCACATTCTCAAAATCTTTACAAGCAACTTTATAAATCTTACTCTCCTAAATATTTTAAGGTGAAACAACAAATTCTTGAAGAAATAATGAGCACTCTTTACTAACATCATTCTGGCCAATCAAAACTTGCCAAACAGGATGGCCAAGACCCACGTATCCAAAAATTAACCAAGAGAAGTGGTGGGTTGAAGTCAATAGGATGAGAAAGAGCACAAAATGAATAGAATGTTTATTTTAAGATGATGCCACTGCTGAGGTGAAGTCCAGTTAGTGGCTCTGTCTCACTTCATTGCAACCTCTTCAATATCTGTTAATAAATCCCAGGTTGAAGTGGTTTCCATAATACTACAGTTTCAGTTTTAAACTATTCACTTATTTCACTGATGTAGAAAAGGGCAAGTTTAGGCCTGTAGTGATTTTTGAAAGGTTTTCCTGAACTATGAAGATCAATGCACATCTGCCTCTTTTGAAAAACTTCTTGCTTTTCTCTTTTGAAGAGTGGCTAAAAGAGACAACACTCTGTCATGACATATTACACCCTGGAGAAACTGGGACTGACAAATTACTAATTAAAGGTTCCTAGGTAAATCTTTAACAATAAAAAGCTGTATTTATCCTAATTGGTTTATCCTAATCTTCACCAGTAAAATTGTAGAAGGCACTGCAAAAGATGCACAATGGATTTCTAGTAACACACAGGTGTTTCTCTTGGGAAAGAAATTAAGCTTCGGTATTTATGAGCAGCAGTATTTATGATACTGCAAAATAAATAAAAAATCTTATCAAAGTGAAACAGACGTTTACAAAATGATACCTGTTTAGGAAGATTCTCCCCCTTCAGGTCATCATTTATTTTGTTGCGTCTTTGGGTGCAATCAATTCAGTTGGATTAGTCTCAATCAGATGCTGCAATTTTACTATATTCTTTCATTCAAAACAGCTGGCCCAGGGACAACTTGGGCCAACACCCGCCATCTGGCCCAGGGATCAAGTGATCTCAGATCATTTCAAATTGAACCACAAATTCTTGACCGGACTGAGATCAGGGCTTTAATTTGAGCACTAAAATATTTACATTATCAGTTTTGAACAATTTCTAAGTAGCTTAGAAGGGATTGCAAGTGGATGGATGGATTCAGGAGTCAGATTATCTTATATTTTTTCTTCCATTCATGTTTCCCTCTACATCTATGAGCCCTCCAGGGAACGTTACTAAAGAGCATTCCCAGACCATGAGAGCGCCAAAGATATGGTTCACAAAGCAAATGAACCCAGGTCATACTCCTCCCATTTGACCAAAATGGACTTAACTAAACTCCATAGGAGGTTCAATGAGTTAGAAATCGCTCTTCGTATCAATCTCGTGACTTTTATTTTCAGCAATCTTTTCTATGACTTCCTTCTTGTGTCCTTCATGCTACAATAGCAGGTGATGAACCAGAAGTCAGAGTTTTCAATCCCAGCTATTTTTATACGACAATAACTTGACACACTACTGCATTGCAGTGATCTGACTACTGTTAGCATCACTTAGCTGAACCTCTATTGAGTTAGGTCAGTCGCTATAAAGTCGCCGAATATTTATGCAAATACTTATTTTGACCAGCATATTTTTAAACAACTAGCAGTTTTTAAAAAGCATTTCACTTTGACATGATTTTATTCATCAAAAGACATATGTAGACCATGATGTTGCTTATAAAAGCAATATAAAAGTTAGTGAAAGAGTGGGTTTACCATTTGCAAAACTATAAATAATTTACTACTGTATCATTTTAAAAAGTCCAAAAACGTAGACGTTAATATCTTCCTTTTACATCCCTATTCCAAACTGGTAGCTCTAGTGATTGTGTTTGACATCCTGTCTGTCCCTGCTGTGAGCTTCTCCAGCCATAGAGGCTTCAATAAAACAGGGACTGCCCATCTTACGGATGGAGGTTCTGCGGGGACAGCGGGGTAGGAGTTGTTGCAGAAGACGGAGGCTGCAGGTCCACGTCGCTACGGGAGCGAGACTGTTTACGAGAAGAGCCACGCCGCCGAGACGAGTGCCGGTCCACGCGGGCGCTCTCGCTGCGTCCTACTTTCCTGCTTTATGGAGGGAAGGTAAGAGAGGACGAGGGGGACAGGATGACGGAGGTGAAACGAAACAGGGACAGGATAAAGATGTGGGAGGAAAAAAAGAGAAAAAGAAACATACAGATCCAAAAGACAGTAGAAAAAAAGAAAATTACAGAAAGGTGTAAGGATGGAGTAAAATTTTGAGTTAATTATCAGAATAGGGAGAATAATGGATGACTGAAATTAATTAAAAGATTTACAGATAAAAAAAAAAAAACTAACAAAGACAAATACTGACTGAAACGTAAATATGCATGACATGACATGCATATATTAGTATGACAAAAAACACTGAATTTGTTTTTTGACATCATAGCATCTGAATGCCACGTAGTAAGTATCTTTGCCATGCATTGCCTCTATAATTAATTTAGTTTTATCTCTCCAGTTTCAAATAAAGCAGATATTTACAATCCAGCTGTTCTCCATAATCTAGCTAATCCGGTCGCATCTGTTTTTACATACTTAGCCAGTTTGTGTTGTATTGTAACAGGAACACAAAACTCAGTGTAAAGTGCGTTTGCTTATGAGAATTGCGCTCTCTGTCTGCATCATATGTGAACAGATATTGGGGCCTGAAGCGTGTCTCTGCTGTTTTCTCTGCTGACACCCACCTTGGCTTCCGTCTGCAAAAACACGGAACATCACACTGTTACACACTCCTCTTCGCCCTTCACACAGCTGACTTCAACCACAGTCACAACCAGAACATGCATGTACGCACACCCCAACATGAGTGACACCCTGGAGATGTTACTGAACCACTGTCTGAACTGCATGCCAGGTACGATGCTAAAAGCTCCTGGCAACAACATGGAATCACACAAGACGCAAGCAGAAATGCAAGGCTGGTCCTCATTTTGACACACGGAAACATCTTAGGAAGCACATTGACTAAGCAGCTAAAATACGACTAAAGCTTGACTGAAGGTCGAAACTTCACTTGCGGCTGAAAAGCTGCACCTTGGAAAGCAAATATTCGCTGTAATCAATAATCAAACTGTGTTCATTACAAACTGATCAGCATTGTGAATATGTGCCTGATTCCAATGAAAAAAAAGGTTGTAACAACTCTGCAACTGAGGCCAATAAAATCTGCGATGAAGCTCTGATGTTAAAATGAGAAGAAACACACAGAAACAAAAGGAACAGAGAGATAGCAGAAAAGGGAAACACATGCCATTGTGAGGAAGATGAATGAAGAAGGATAAAAGGGAGAGGGAAGGCAAGGGGGCTGAGTCCACGTTCACCTCGGTGAGGGTCCGTCTCAAAACTGCAGGATCTGTTAGCTAGCGAGCGACGGGCGGCATGACAAGAGCTAGCACACAGCAGGGACAGACAGCTGGGGGAGTTTTACCACACTCCCACAGCCAGCACAATTCAGACACATTCGGTTTTTTCTCCCCATTTCCCGCTCTATCCAATTTAATCCCCATCTCTAGTCCTGAGCCAATAGACTGATGTTAATCGGATAATATTTTCTTTCCTGTCTTCATTCTTCCTTCTCACCTTTCTCTGTCCGACTCCTCTGGGTGAGCATCGTGGGGTGAGCTGTGCTCAATGATAGGAACAACGGCTCCGATCTCTGGAAGGAGCAAGTCTGTCGGCGAGGGGAGGTCTGAGCAAGTGATTGGCTGACCTGAGAGGGTAGAAAACCTCATTTTATAATCAACAAAAAATTAAAAGTCAAAGGCAGTCAGATCACAGTTCAAGTACAATTGAGCTTAACAAAAGAATCATTCAGCGACTGAGAATTTTGCAACAATCATTGTGAAATTTGCCCAACAGAAACTCCAAAAACATTCATCTTTTTATTTGATAGAAAATGTTGATTTGATCAGAGTAATGTAATAAAATCAAAGTTAGGGTTGACAGAATGTGAGCCTCTGCCACAATTTCAAATTGTTTATCTTTTCTGTTTCCCCTTCCTTAGAGCTATAGCTCCAAATATTCCAATACTGAGAAATGTCCAATATTCCCTGTCACTCATTTCAGACTGTAAAACTCATATTTATAGATTATACAGCATAAAACATTTCAAATTTCAAGCCGCTATTTCTTGTAATTCGGACGATTTTGGCTTATAGATAATAAAAATAAATATTGGAAGCTCATGGTGACCCATCCTAATTGACTAATAAGCTCTTCACAATCATAAAGGTTTTCTGAGCCTCTAGATGTTCTCTTGGTCTGGGTCACTAGATTTTACCATGGCAGAGACATGGCTGTATTTTTACTGGGAATAAAAAGATGCGTTCCTGTTAGGACTGAATTCAATGTGTCAAAATTGTAAAACATGCTAAAGCACTCCAGCAGTTAACTCTAATCAGTTTTCAGAGTCAATATAGAATTTCCTGTGTTACCATCGGTTGGAGTGGGCTCTGTGGTGGTGGGGGTCAAGTTGTTGCCAGCAGGCTCCGCATTTGGCACTGAGGCTGAGTTTTCAGGTTTTTTGATGGAAGGAACTGGAGTTTCGGTCAATGAGCCTCTGCCTGGACCCCCTTTAACTTCCCTTCCCTTAGCATCTTTGTCCACTACAGGAGAAGAAATGAATATATTTATGAAATCGGAACTGTTAACAATACAGCTGCAGAAAGCCATAACCCAAAAGCACCCCAGTCAGGTAAAAAAACAAAACAAAGGCAAAAGAAACCCGGAAAAAAACTATGAGACAAGTAAAGAATTTGAGTATGTTTGGTGCAATCAAGGCTCCTGTTAAGGATGGGATGGTTAGATTGAGGATCTTAAATCTTCTAAACAAGTTTCTTTAGGACACCACAACTAAATATCCACTGAAACGCAGGTGAAGAACGATGCACCCACACACCCTTGCTGTTTGATTTAAAACATGCAAACATGCTGATGCATTGATTAGTAGGGATGAAGTCATTCTACAGATAATAAGGGAGGACTCTGAACAAAGGGTACCTTCAGCTTCTTTTAGTTTGCCTTCGACTGCTATAGGAAAGAAGGGCAGGACAGGTTCTTATATGCAGACCATTCATTCAAATCAATATGCATGTTTTTTAATGTTTCTAAAACACATAGATGTTTGTACATGTATGGTTTTTATATAATTAATAAATGTAATTTTAAATGTTTAAAATAAATCTGTATGAACATGGCAAAAAATTCAATTCAAAGAAAAAAGTATCTTACCACTGCCTCCAATCCAGATTGGAACATGGAACCCCCGAGTCCTGGGTTTTTGAGGATCATGATTCTTCTACATAGAAGAACACAGGGGTAGAATAAAACAGAAGGCGAAACAAAAATCTCAAGTAAAAGTAAAAGAAAATGCATCCTGAAAATAGGTTTCCAAATGTAAAGTTGATTTAATTTACTTTCTATAACAGGGCAAGGATGTTTTCTTTGTGCACTCATGAGGATACCATACCTTAATCCAAGGGAAACCTCTTTTGGACTTTTTACTATCTCCTGCCCTGTTTTTGACTTCGAGGTGCTTCATGTAGGCAGCTACTGCAGCAAAGATGGCTTGGCTAGAAAAAACAGTTAAAGACAGTGGTTATCTAAAAATAAAGCGACAAAAACGCTTTCTAATTAAATATTTTTTTGGACATTTCTTCAAAATTCTACCAAGAGGGATTGACACATCAGCAGAAAACAGGAAGGCCCCCCGTGCAACCACAAAGTTGCTCACTTATATCTGTTTGAGCTTTCTGAACTGAAGGTCTGTATTCTCTAGGAAGCACACACAGACTGTTGTTTGCATGTTGTTATGCTAACAATGCTAAAATAACGCTAATATAAGATGCTAATGGCAGTTTAAAATGTCAACACTGACTGTTCTCTGTCTACACACAAAAAGCAGCTTAACTATGGTATAGTTAAAATATTTATTTGCCTCTCACCCTTAACATTAAAATCTTGACACTAAGTACCACCACATGTTAAAATGATTCCTGCTACAGCCATACCTTATTAAAGGCTGATTGATGGCACTTACTAAAAATTCTGTAGTGTTTATTAATGAAGAGTTTGATCCTGCTAAATAAACAACAGCTACCATCTTTAACGCCATTTATCAGATGCCAGGTAGCAATGGAAAGATAATGATTACTGATGAAACTGGCTTCGCATTTCTCCGTAAGTAATAAAGAATCAAAGGAAATATGCTGAATTTTGTAAATAAAAGTTCAAGAGAAATCAAACCAATGGACAAAAAAGCAAAAAGAACTTAAAACAAAGGCAGAGGAAGAAAGAGAAAAAAATAACCAGGGGAGGGGTTGTTTTTCAGAGGCAGGGCTTCAAATTGTGGGAAGAAGAAAAAAGATGTTAAGTGTGGAGACAGAGGAGGAGCTGAGGAGATATTGGAGAAATGGAGGAGCACCTGGTGTGGAGCCCCACAGTAGCAGAGCTTCATATTAGAAACCAACACACTGTTTGGAAGCACATCCTCCATTGGATATAATGACAACAGAACAAAGTCAAACTACAATATCCTTCAGAGCATGTTTAAATTATCACTCTTTGTCAAAGCCAAATGAAAATATAACAAAACTTAGAGTGGATCATAAAACATACAAAAAAAAAAAAAAAATTTGTAAGGTTTTAGAGAATGAAAGCATACACATTAAGTTAACTCTTCTGCAAAGCTAACTTTATAAATGAGCATTTGGTGGGCTTGAATGCATACAAATCTTGTGGTTTGGCCACACCCAAGCTAAGCATGAAGATGCAATGTACGAAAACAAAAAACAGCAAGGAAAACTTTTCAAACTTAATGAGTAAAAAGAGGGTATAACTTACCATTTATCCTCATCTGGGACAAAAGTAAGTCTAAAACAAAAGACAGGAAACAGATACACAATGACTTATCAACAATCAACCAGAGTTATTCACAGCTTACCTCTTCTTTTTAAGTAGCATTTTCCTGTTCGCTTGCTCGACTAATTATCAATTCTGTTTTGGGTCGGTGGAACTTAAAATGACTAAGTTTATCTTGATGCAACTCAAAGCTGACAATCTGGTTGTTGTGCTCAGAGTTAAAGCTTTTGATCATATTCTAAGGTTTGCACAAAAAAAGAAGACCAAAAAAGAAACAAAATGGAAAAGATCAAAAATATGAAATGAAAAGCATCCAACAGTTCAACAATGTCTGTCCTTCTACTGCAAAAACGATACTTATACAAGCAGAAGAAATGCAGATTAAAACTTTGGTCTCCCAAATATCTGCTGACGTTTCTTCTCCGGTAAAAAGAGTCTGCAAAAAGGAAATCTGAATTGCTCCAACACAGCGGAAACGCTCTATTTAACAATGTTTTTGTCTGATGCAACATGCAGGCAAGACTGCAGACATTTGACCCTTCTGTTTTGAGATGAACATAAAAGAATGGGAGGGGTTTTCCCGGGATTTCCCTGCATTATCCAATCGAATGTCTAGTCCATCTAGTTTGCATCACCACAGAGACCAATGAGCAACAAATGGGGTGAGGTCACTGTGCTGTGGTCAAGTGAGAGAGGAGGTTTACGTGGGTGGAGGGTGATCGGGTGCAAGACTGTGGGAGATTGTAGCAGGCAGAGGAATAGACAGACAACTGTTAGAAGGAATGAATAGAGCGAAGTTGTTGTTGGATCATTTCTGCAATGGCGATAGACATCCAACAGTGCTGAACCAACTGACAGTCTGAAGCTGAATTAATGTCTTGAAAAGTTTGGAAACTCCTTCCACTATCCCTGCCTGTTTTCACAGGGTGACAGCAGAGTGTGAACACTGTATTTCCTTTCCTTTCATTTCCACTTCCTCCTCCTTTGTCCTGACAGGATGAAGTTAGACAATCCTCTGCCCTCTCCGTGGCCTCCTTTGCCTCCCTGTCTGACCCTTCGTCTGAAAAACCGTTGATGGCTGCAGGGTCAAGGACAACTTTCAGCTGAGATCTGCTGCTCTCTGCACATCGCAGAAGCAATGCTGCACTGATAACCTTCAGGATCCTTTGCTCTGTGTCTCTTGTTGTGCATAACGCCCCCACCTCCACCCCAACGAACACTTGGCTGAACTCCAGGGAGAGCCTTCCTGCCAGCGTGGCACTGCTGCCTCCATCTTTTCCTCTCTGCCTTCTCATTTCCTTCTCACGCTGTTTTGCTGCACTTCTGTCGCAGATCTCCTGCCAACACTCTCACCCTGAGTGCTTCTTTTTCCTCTAATTTGCTGCTGGATTCCCCACTGTGTTTCAGGTTAAATATATTGCATGCATGCATAAATTGAATGCATACACAGTTGGTACTTTTATTGATTCCCATCCAGGAATGTCTAAATGATAATCAAAAAGATTACACAGCGAGGAGCTTTTGAAGATAATTGTATATTATTAGGGACGGATGATTATCAGATTCTTCCTTATGACTGAGTAACTAAAAAGGTATCCAGAGTTCATACATAGTCTGGAAAAATATGGGATTTTACTTGCTTACATTTCCAGCCTTTATTCCTTAACATTCTCTTCTTGTCCTTACCATCTTTCTTCCCTTTGTCCTCTGTTTCTTTGTTTCCTCATGTCCTACCTGCCTTCCTCCCTCAAGTACTAAACCACTTTCCTCCTCCTCCCTTGTGCCCTCACTTCTTTACCTCCTTCTTTACGTTGTTCCTTCCTACTCTTCTTGTGTCCTTCCTTTCTCTCCTTCCCTTTCCTTTGTTGCATCCTACCTTTATTTTGCTCCTTCTTTCTTAGCAATCGAATTCGTACATATCTGTCTTTGCAACACATTTACTTGAACTGTACATTTTGCTATTTTTGTGATGCATGTCTCCATATTTTGTGCTGAAAATCAAATTTAAAAAAACTAAAGCTGATAAATTTCACCAGAGTTTTCCAGTGGTTCAAAATTGGTATATTAAACATTCTTGTCGTTTTGTTCTTCACTAAGTTAAACTGCGAATTTAAGCTGATATTTGCTCCTTAATTATACAGGCCACCTGCTTGGGTAGGATCTGCACTCAGCTGCTGAATAAACATGCCGCTCCTTGCTTGTCAACCTTGACAGTCATCGTGTGGAAACTGTAACAGCACCAGCATCTTACGTGATGGGAAATAATTCCAGAAAGCAAATTAAAAATGTAGGGGCCTTTGTTCCAGCGAATATACTGGCAGTCTACAACAACCTGTGGGGAAGGTGCAGTACTGCTGTGCTCCATACAGCCACAGAAAAACTCTGGTCACTAGGCCTGTCGCGATAAACGATAAATCGATTAATCGTACGATAAATTAAAACTATCGACGTCATTTCAATTATCGGCATTATCGTCTCTTCCGGCCTTTTTCTCTTTCTGTTGATGACACCGAATGAAAAAAGGCTCAACTCCGGTGCTCTCCACTGATCCTCCCTTCCTCATTTCCTTAGTGTAAAGCCCAGCGCACACTACACGATCTTAGAGCTGTCGGCCGATTGTCGGCCCATTTTTAAAACCTGACAGACCAAACATTACCCGACAGAAATCCTAGGTATAACGGTTCGATCGGGTTCGGTCCTGCCGTGTGGTGTCCAACAACGTGCACAAAATAATGGCTGCAAGTCCAGTGAACTAATTTTAAAACCAGACATTAATCAATGCTTTACTACAATCTACCTGCAATGCATGTGGCTAGTGTCAGCGTAAAGTCCTGACTGAATGAAAATCATTATAACCTGTTTACGTCACGTTAACGAAGAACAGCTGAAAAGTTACCGGGTTTATCAACTGTGGTAGCAATTTTGCTCCAACTCCTCCCCTGGTCATTTCTATATTCTTTGCATGTTGAATAAACATTAATGTTGTTTCCACGTCGGCTGGGCTTCGGGTTGCTCCGTGTCGCTCAGTGTCAGCTGTTTGGGATTCCCCGACATAATTTCCCCTCAGAAAACACTGAGGAGAATTCGTGCTTTCTGATTGGCTGCCTGTCACATTCAACAGGCTGCGTTAAGATCCCAGTCGGGGAAAACCCCTGATTTAGATCAGAGCGGCAACGACGATCTACCATAACACACCACACAATCTTAGAAAGACCAAAGGTATAAGATTGTCATAAGGGGAAAAATAGGAGCAAAAAATCATGTAGTGTGAACTATTGCATCAGGTAGTCGATGTGCCCATCTTCTCTATTTAAATCTAATTATTACTGAAGGGCAACATAATATACAGACTTCATAATCTGCACTCTTTTGGTTGAATGCAGTATTTATTTCCACTTTGGCTTTATGTTGTTTAGTTTTTATCAAGTACATTTTTTGTTAATGGAGACTGAGAATCCATTTTGGTTTTGGTTGTTTTGTTTATTTAGTTTATCAGTTCCAGTGTTAAATATTCTTTTGAAAATAAAGTGCATCTATCTTTGGCAGGAAATCACATGCATTATTACGTCATTTCCATTAAATCAGTGTAAAAAGGTCTTCAGACAATATTATCGTTTATCGCAATAATTTTTTGAGACAATTAATCGCTCAGCAAAATTTGCTATCGTGACAGGCCTACTGGTCACTCCAGTAATTTTGACACCTCAAAATAAAGACCTTAAAGCCTAAGAGTGGCTGACATTTTATGCTGCTTTTATTCTTCAAATTTTAGTTTGCCTTGATACTTGTAACCAGCCCAAGATGGCATGTAATTAAATTCCTCAAAGTTGAACAGAAAAAAGGAAAACACTTGAATAAACTACAGGAGGATACAGTTCTAATTAAAAAAGCACTTCATGCAGACATAATCCCTCTCTTCAATGAGAGCAAAAGAGAAATGTTTTTGGTCAAATTCAGAGGAAAATGAGCCTCAACTTTTCGTCTGTGCAGAACATCAGAAAAGCCCAACATGTGAAGTAACTCCTGACAAAGAAAGAAAAAGCCACTTACTGTGAATCATACATCTTCTCCAACAGATTCTCGGCCACAGACTTCTCCTTCATATCCAACGGGACGCGGTCAGTTGGATAGTGATTCTCCACGTCCATCACCTGCTCCTCAAGGAGGGTCATACCCATCATCCTTTTTTGCCTGTGTAAGGAAAATAAAAACAGGCAGAGACTGTTAAGGGGGATGTTTGTTGCAGATAATACAGGAAGCAGAGGTACATGGGAAAATGCAAAAACTAAATTAAATGTTTGTTGCTGTAACAACAAAAAAAGTTTTAAAAATCCACAGAGGCTTTATAACTCAGAGGAGCACCGATTATGAATGTAATGGGAAGCAGCAAATGCATTTCCATAACCCATAAACTCCCTGTCAAACAGTTAAACCTAATGGTGCTTAGGAAACGGGAGGGGGGAAAAAATAAATGCAGCTGCTTTCAGTTCAAACGCAGCGTTCCAACTAGAAGAGGTTTACCTGAAATCTTCCAGCTGTTTGGCTACTTCTGCAGTTTGAAATTTCTGAACATCTGCAGCATAACGCCTTTGGGTGTCATCTGACAGCAATTCTGGGCGAGTTCGGTCTTGAAAAAGGAGGAGAAGAGTTTATAATAATTAACACTTCCTAAAAGAAAAGTTACAATCCACAAAAAACTCCAACATTTGTAATAGCTAAAAAATATATATATTGACCTACCCAATTCAAAGGATAAACTGGATGGCATCGAGACTCTGAGAATCTGTAATAAACATCAAATAAAAACTGTAAAAATAAATAAAATCCATTTCAATTCCAAAGAATTATATGTTTTTGCATATATCTAGAACATTGCAAAAGCTTATAAAAAAGTTACGCATAAATCCATACAACCTTTTTAAAACTGAGGCTGTTTTAAGAAGTAGGCTTTGGCTATGGACCTTCTCACATTTACAGTAAATGAAGACACTTTGTGGGTTTTCTGCTGCAGAAGAATTATTGACTGCTAATGAACTTTTTTTTAATAAAAAAAACAAACTAAAGAACCAAAAAAAAAGAAAATCATCTGCCACCTATTTAAATATACATTTTTGGCATTAAGAAAAAACAATAGTCTCTGATCAATTGCACTTAGATTTGTATAAATTAGTGAACTATTGGTTTTATGACTTGATTGAGTCTGTGATGTGTATTTTTGCAAACCTGAGATTAGACTTAAATCATTTCAGGGCCTGGTAATGACCAAATCAACATTAAAGGCCGAGAGAACAGATATGGTGCAATTGCTGTATTTCTCCACCAGGGGTCATTTCAACATCAGCAATAAAAACTAACTAAATATCAAAGTAGGAAGCAAAAGGATATTCATAATAAGAGCTGCGAAGCTCTTATGTGAATAAAAGTAGCTAAATAGTCTAACTTTGAGGCTGGAGAATTACTACAGTACTGCTGTTATTTATTATTTATTTTAAAACTTGAGACCTATGACGAATAATTCCTCCTCAGGGGTTTTTCCCACGATCCCGACAGGAAGTTGAAAGGTTAGAGGACACATGGAGAGAAAGCAGAGTTGACTAATATGTGGAGTCAGAGATGTCTGAGAAGGAGGTGCAGAGGAGAAGTGAGAAAGGTCAGGTGTGCAGGGGGAAAAGGAGAACATGTATATGAAAACAAAAAGATGCAGAGGGCAGCTGCTTTGATAGAGAGCAAACACAGATGACACACACAGTTGGGAACAAGCAAACAAACTCCTGGTCACACTGAGCGCTTCTCTCTTATCAGAGCAGGATATGACAGGCGCATCTAAATAATGTTGCATATTATTGAATATATTTTAAAAGAAATGAAAGTGATTTTATTATACATGAATGAAAGTATTCCCAGGATTTATTACTGTTTGCTTCGATGATTCTGGCCCACATATAATGAAAATCAAACATTTTATTTCACAGAAAATTAGAATATTAAATAAGAAAAATAAATGATCAGAGTGGACAGGTGGCAAGTCCTGCCAGAGGAATGTGAGCAAAGCATGAAGTGCTCTAATGGCTATGCAGACTTATTAATGGATAAAACAAAGCAGACCAGCAGATGACACGGCTCCCTAAATCTTCATTGAATGTGGAAATTTCACACTGCAACTTTTACTCTCTGCCTCTCTGATCTTCCTCCAGCGTATCAGACCTCGATTTCTAAATGTAATGGAAAATGTACCGTTGTCTGAGAAGAGGACTAAGGGGCATTGACTAACAGTCCAGTTCTTTTCTTGCTACTACAGTTTTTGTTTTGTTTTCATCACAACCTAACCAAACATTAGTAGTTTGGCCAAGTGCAATGCCAATGCAGCACTGTCCCATTAAAGCTAACTGTTCTTGTTTATTTGCTTCATTTCAATTTGAAATACTGGCAGGTTTTTAAGGTGTTTACCATTATTCTTTTTATACTTTAATTTGTCTACAGATCTTTGAAATTTGCTTTCATCTTAATGATTTTTATTTTTTTTTTTGCAGAGAAAATGTAGTTTTACTTACAGCACCCTTCTCCAAGAAGTTGTTGTAGAACTCTGGGAACTGTTTCTTGGTGTCTCTGGCATTGAGGTTCTTCACAATGTCAGCGTGAAGATAACACAACTGTGAAGGAGGCAGAAGGTAAAGCAACTTTTTAGTCAGGCATCAGAAACAGTTGTTGATGGAGGAAGTCACTTTAATATTCAGCATAAATCCTAAAAATCACTGGAAAAACCAGAAGTGTCAGACATAAGCTAACAATTTTACACTCTAGCAACTATGACAGTGATTCTTTATTCTTGTTATGTAATGTCTTTGCAATCTGTAGGCTCTATGTCAGCTACATGAACAAGTAATACTTAATTTTTATAGTATATTATGGTTACTGAACATTATTTATGTTAGAATTTGATACTTGCACAAACTTAAGAGCTCTCAGATCAGAGAAGTTGAAAGGATGGGTAAATGGATGGAAGATGGACAAACAGATGACTGGACAGGTGAAGAAACAAATGGATGGATGGATAGTGAACAGACGACTGACAAGTAAATGAATGGATAGATGAGCAAATGAATGGGTAGACGGTGGAAAGGCAGACATAGATGATAGATGACAGAGCCGATGGATCGATGGACGAATGATGGGTGAATAGAAGGACAGATGTACAAATGAATGGATAAGTGGATGAATGGACAGATGGACAAACAGACAGATGAATAATGGATGGAAACATAGAAAAATACAAATAGATAATGGACAATAAAAAGTATGATCAAATGCAAAAACAGCTCACTGGATGCCCTTTCATGAATATCGTGGTTATAAGAAGTGAAATTTGAGACAATTTGCACCATTCAACTTCTTTTTATGCACAACAATCCAAAGGAACTCATCCTGTAAATCTGCAAAGTGAGACTTTACAAACTTTGAAAAGAGCACTTCATCAGTCTGTGGAAAACTCAGTACAAGTTACTCCTCTTCTACAGACTCTAATTCCCAAATGTAGGGCTGAATTTTTCAACTAACCTTGTCTGCTGTAACAGATTTTCAATGAGTATGAAAGAGTCAAAGGCGAGCAAGTGCTCCATTTACACTTCATAGATCCATGAGAAAAAAAGTAGGGCAAAGGTAAAAGGTTAAATCCAAACCCATTTAAGGCAGAACTGGATTTTTTCCCCAGGAGAAATTTAAAAAGTTACTTTACAACAACAAGAAAAAGTACATATTTTAAGAGTGCAGAGAGTAATTAAACAACATGAGGATAACGTTATAGGTACAAAGTTGTATTTTTGATAAATAAAGATAAATAAGTAAAAAATAAGCCACTTGTATCCAAAGACAGCACATCTTTTTGGGGGAGTCCAGCCTTTTTTCAAAGTAACACACAACAAACAGACAAAGCATGCTCTAGAGAGGGTATTTCTGTGTTTAGCCTGCAGTGTAAATTCCTCTACACTCTTGGAATGAGAAGGTGAGGCAGAGGGGGGATTCAGTTCACTGAACTTTACAGATTTGGCATTGGATATTTCTGAGGTCTTTGGACAGCTGTCAGTAAAAGGAAGACATAATAAATAAATTAATAATGAGCAAAAAGTCAACACATGTAACAATAAAGGGCTTTTTCTATTAAAGGTTAATAAAAAATGACAACCTTAAATTGAAGGTCAATCATTGTTCTTTAAAACAGTGTAAAGAAATAAAAGTAATATAAAATATATATAGGTACACCAGACGCTACAACACACCACATAAAAACCCTGGTTTTTCCTCCTCATTCACTAAGTCAGACTAAACTTGTCCTGTTTTATGTTAGTTACTATGAAATGATTTATTTTCTTAGATTTTAGAATAATAAATAAATATGCAATTAAACAGCAAGTATTTTTTTCTATAATTTCTCTCATTTTTTACAATTCCAAAATGATTCTGGTAATTATTTTGTTATCCATTTAGTGACACTCATGTTATTTTCTTTTACAGATCTCTTGTCTGGTATGGAATTTTGTTCTTTTCAAAAAAATGTGTTGAGCAGAAAAGGCATAAAATCACTTAAGGCCCTCTGTATCATTCACTTTCATATATTAACAGTGTTTAGGAACTACATTTTGCAGCAACTATATATTTTTATTTAGATAAAATTCCTCACAAACATAGAAGCAAAGGTGATTCATTTGTGGGAATCTACTGTGCACATCTGTCCCCAACCCTAATCTTCCCCCCTCATTTCCTGTCTGCATCGGCACAGACATAACTCCACTAAATACCTGCAAATTTGAAACCAAATCCCTGACATTATTAAAAGGAATCCACATTAATGTGTGAAAAGTGAGTGAATTTCTAAACACGCCGACCTTTTGAAATAACCATGTGAAATTCAGACTGTAAAGTGAAACATCTTTCAGCTTAAAAAATGTAAACACATCTGTAATCCCCTAATCCATCAAAATGTATCTTCTCTACACAAGCTGTTAGGTTCTCACCAAGGGCGCAGGGTCAAACTGGAGAATGACATGCTGCATGAACACCAGCAAGTGAGTTGGCCGTTTCTTCAACAAGTCGATGCTGTCGAAGTGTGGGCATTTGTCATCTGCTGACTGCGACGAACAACGAAAGAGCGACAAGGAGATGGAAGAATTACAAACTTAAGCTAAAGGTAATGATACAGTTAGATTCAACAGTTTCTCTTGCACTTTACTCACATCTGCTAGATCATTCTCAAAGTCCTCATCTTCAGCCCCAATGATGCTCATGGCTGGCTTAGAGCGCTGAGCTCCAAACAAACCCTGCTATGGAGAGACAGAAAAAGAAAAGGGGAGAAAACAAAATGCTTAGTAAATATTATGATTTTCATTATACATCTCGAGACCTTATCCTCAATCTTTTGATTCAATAGATCATTGCTAAGCAGAGGTAACTAGTAAGCCAGATAGGAGACAGAACACAGGGAATTTTCCAAGTGTAAAATCACAAGTAACAACAAAAAAATGTATCACGATTTAATTTGTCAGATTAGCAAAAAGACCCATCGATTTCAAATACCATTTGCTAAAACATAAAACATTCAGCATTATTAAACATATAAGCAGATATCTGCAGCGTATATGCCATTACAGTTAGGTTATTTACTGAGCTCAGGAGGAAGTTTTGACTCTGGCAGCGGCAAGTACCTACTCAACATACAACTCAGCAAACAATACCCCTGTAGATGTCATGAAGTAACAGCAAGGATCTAAAACTGGCAGTGAGTTAATCTGAAAAAAAAAGGTTTAGGCCAGCCCTTCTCTTTGAAATCAATGAATAGGAGGGAAAATGCTTCGGAACATGTGACTAACTTACCTCCACCCTTTACACCATTCACCACTTCCCCTTCCCCAAAACACACAAACAAAACACAGCTCCTGTATTCAGTCCTCTGAAGGCCACAGACCCAGAGCCGCCAGCAGGGAACACCCAAACACACATCAAAAGGCTAAACTGTACAACGCTGGGTGACAACAGTGGGCACAGTGTAAGAACTTGGTGATGCTGAAAAAGAAGGAAGAAGGTGTGATGTGTACAGTGCCAAACTAATGACAACCATTAGCTTTGGTTGTCATGCTTTAAATCTTTCAGATCAAACAAATTTCACTATCATAGATAGCCAGAGTAAATACAAATGCAGTTCTCAATTACAAAACATGCTGCCCTTATCAACTTGGCGCTAAGAGAAAACGTATGTGCCCCTAAACCTACTAAGTGGTTGTGGCAACCATTTGGCAGCAACCGCTGTTACAGTAGAGAAAATAAAGTCCACTCTTTTTGCAAAATTGATTTATTTTAGCTTCACTGGGAGGCTTTCTAGCATAAGCAGCATCTCAATTGGATGTGAGCCCAGAGTTTGTCTAAGCCAGTTCAAAACCTCTCTTTTGAAGAACCAGTAATAAGTGTAATTGCCATCAGTAAAATCTGATAAGAAAATGTGAGGACAGTGTTCTAATGTACAGTCTGAAGTGAGACAGGGGTCTCTTCCAACTTCCAATAGACTGGACCACAACAAACACAATAGCAAGCAAACCCAGAGGCATCCAATGGACTTTGACCTCTCAGTTGGAAGACCTCGACTTTGCAGATAACCTTATTCTTCCATCAACAAGCCACTGTAACATACAATCGGAAACAACAAGCAGCTGTAGCATACAATCGGAAACTGACAGAATCAACAAACACGCCAGACAAGTCAGACTTAACATCAACAGCTCCAAAACTCAAGAGAAGTGCATAAATTCCCCCTCAACAGAATCCAGATGAATGGAGCACCACTTGAGTTTGTGGAGAATTGAACCTACCTCTGTAGCCTTATCAGAAAGGACAGTGCTGTCCATAAAGACATTAGGGAAAGGCTGGGAAGCATTACGGTGTCTTTTCCAAACTCTGTTCCATCTGGAGAGCTAAACAATAGAGCTTAGAAACAAAGATGTTCCTGTACAAGAGCAACGTCTAGTCGTCCTCCTGCATGGTTCGGAGTGTTGCCTTGTTGTCATACATTATGAGACTCTGCCAGAGCTTTTGGCCAGTGCTTGACAGTCATCCCAGAAGAGCGGTGAAATGTGATATATACACAAAGATCCACAAACCCAAATGTTAACTAACAAGTGATTGAATTCCTTTTAGAAAAATCTCAAAAATAACTCTCACTTAACTTTCCTTTGTTAACTCATTATACATAATTTTAGCAAAGATATTTCAATCTTGTGTGATATTATTCTGCTGGCCCTAATGCAATCATTTTCTCAAATACAAGACTTAATGAAATATGAGTTTTCAAAAATACCCTTCAAGTGATCTTGCAAAATTTTTATAAAAACAGATTTTTTTTTTCAGATCCATTTTCAAAACAAGTTACATTATGCAGAAAAAGCTACATCATATACAATATGTGAAGAAGAAAAAAAAAAATGACCAAGTGGAAAATCTTTTACCTAGAAATAACCTGATTTATTTTATGTTTTCTCATTTTCATGCAGCCACTGAAGTTAATAACTAACAAACAAACTCTTAGAAAAGGTTACTCTAATTGAAATTGTAATAAAGAGCATGTTTGCCTTTCAGGGTTTCTAAGTACACACACACACACACACCACATGGCATATGCAGATGCATACAGAAGAACAGTCATAACTTTCATCAGTCAGCTTGCATCCCTCAACTACCGTAGTATTAACCACAGATGCATTTCAGTTTTATAGGCTTGGTCACTGATGCACACTCTTAAAACTAACAAGATGGTGCTTCCTTTTGAAGGGGCTGGGATAAATTTAAGACATTAGGTAACCTGTCCTGCAGGCTAATGAATAAAACTGGAACTTCTTGCAGGGAGTCACGAATGCTGCAGCAGCTGGGATGAAAAATAAAAGAACCTTTTGTTCAGGATTGAGGAAGTCAATATAATATACCAGGTAAACTGCAACGCATATCTGGATGACTAGAGCATAACAATAGGCGTAACAATATGACCCCTGAAAGACTAGTAATTAAGATGAATTACCTGTTTTTGTAACTTTTAGTGGCTGGGCTGGATTAACAAGCAAGTGAATATTTTATCCCCAAAAGTTAAAAGTAGTAAAAGCAGGAAATATGGGCCAGCATGAGGATTTACATTAGCTCGAAAGGACCCAATTTTAAGGGCTGAGTGAGGACATCGACAAAACGTGACGTCTTATGTGGCGTCTCAGTCTGCGGTACTCCAGATTTATTTCAAGTAAGGAGCAGTAGGGAAACAGCAATGTGGTCAGGGGCAATAAAGTCTTATGCCTGTAAGAAATGAATGGAAGCCCACGTTGTCCGATTCAACTACTGAACTTCTGTAGCTCAAATTGCCAAAGAAGTTATGGGTAGTTCTGATCGAAAGGTGTCCCAATAAAGAAAACATTGCATTACAGTTTGTTGCACATGGGATGGCATTAGCACAGATTTGTAAGGGTTCCCATGCTGAATCCTGTAGACTTTTGAAAGAGCCAAAAATGGGTATGTGAGCATCAGAAATGGAGAACAGAGCAATGGAAGAAGGTGGTCTGGTCTGATGAAACATGAACACTTTCTTCTGGAACATGTGGCACCGGGATGCAGTATGGGAAAAGGCCAAGCTGGCTTTGGCAGTACAATACTTTGGGTAATGTTTTACTTAGATCCATGTGGATCTTACTTTGACAAAGTCCCATTACCTAAGCACTGTTGGCTACCATGTACCCAATTTAATAAAGACAGTATTCTCCATTGCTTGGGTCTTATTTCAGTAGCATACTGTTTCCTGCTAAAATGCAAAAATGGTTGAAGAATCATCAGAGAAAGACAAGTGAAAGGCACTCATTTGACATCCAAATACTCCAGATCTCAATTAAATTAAGTATCTTTTGGGTCTCCTGGACAAATAAGACAAATCCAGAAAGACTCCATCTCATAAAATACTGGACTTAAAGGACCTGACGCTAACATTTTAATGCCAAGTACCACAACACAGTTTCAAGGATCTGGTGAAGGCAGTTCATCAAGTTCTATTTTAGCACCAACAGGGGATACATACACTAACAGGTACATTATTATGCCTGATTGGCATATACATTTCTTTGTAGCACTTTAAGCAGAGTTCCTAATCATAAAATGAAGGGTATTAATTCTCACCCTGCATTACAAAAACATTGAAATCAGTTGTTCTGGGGGCTAAATGGCAGATACACATTTACGCATAATGAAATGAATAGTGGCATTCTGTTTGAGTCTGAAATCCTCCTGGAGAAGGACAATGGCTAAGATAACAATGACAAAAACTACACTGTTTTTTACTTTTCAGTAAAGTAAAATAAAGTAAGAGTACTAATAAGTACTTCTACTTATTAGAAGTACTACATTGGTTCTTCAATAACTATTATGTCTTCTTGGTTGTGGCAGATGGCCGGGTTGTGCTGGAGGGGTTTTTTCCTCTCCACTGTTTCTACATGCATGCTCAATATGAGGGATTGCTGTAAAGTCAACAACACAACGGAAGCAATTATCTACTGTCACTATGTGCTTGTCCAGGAGAAGCTAATGCTACAAATTACTGACTTGATGCAATTTGCTGGGTTTCCTTATAGAAAGCCTTATAAATTAATTTGAATAATGAGCTGAACTTGATGCACGGTTTGATGACTAGGATCAATTGTAAAGTATGTGTTGATTGAACTAAAATTACTTTTTTGTACAGTACCTTGAGATGGTATGTTGTGAATTAGGGCAGTATAGTTAAAGATAATTGAACTGAATTAAATAATTAAAAAGAAATAGAAAAATATAACTGCCACTTTTCCTCAAAAACAAACGCATTAAGAAAATGTGAAGCACCTAAAAAAAAATCCCCTTTTCGATGAGTGCACAAGTCTAATTATACAAGTGAATTTGCAGTTACTTCGGCTGATTACGAGGGAACAAAAATAAAAATCCGCTTGATTTCTGGGGTAATCTGAAAGGGTGCTCCAGCAAGTCTGGATATGTGACTTTAATCAAGTGCATTTGGACAGCAATGTGGTAGCTCTGATAAATGCTTTGGGGTCAAAGAGAGGTCTTCTTGTGCATGACTTCAACAGAACTGGTGGCATGGGAGACAGAAAGTAGAACTGGGAGAAAGAGAGAGAAAATGTGTTCATTTATGACCGTATACAGTGGGCTGCATGCTGACAAAGGCCAGTGCTGGAGCAGCATGCATAGCAGGGGTTAGCTAAACAGAGAGAGTCACAGGCTTGAGACAGCAAAAGCTGCACATCTGCAGAGATATACACAAACACAACACTGAATCCAATGCTGGAAGTAAAGACATTTCTTCAAAATATGGCTTTTCCTGGTTGAAAGGCAAATGCTTTTCTTTAAAACTCCTTTAAAAGATGAAGTGAAGTTTTAATAACAGATGCATCAAACAGAAAATCTAACTGAAAAAATCCCCACCTTTCTATTTTAATATTCAAACAGGCCTTCAGACAGTTTAAATTATTTCAGTCAAGGGTAGGAATGTTTGTTCACATGACACCCTATATGTTTAACTCAAGTCAAAATAACGGCACTTGCTATGTTCTTCAAAAAACGACAAATTATTTGACGACCTGTTGCATTTTTTCACTGAATAAATTTCTTCTATATATATTTATGTATACATATATATATATTTATGTATACATATATACAGTACAGACCAAAGGTTTGGACACACCTTCTCATTGAATTCAATGAGAAAGTGTGTCCAAACCTTTGGTCTGTACTGTATATATACATATATATATATCCGTACATGTACAGAGAGAGAGGAAGAGGTAGATATATATAGATAGATTGATTGATATCCATATATAGATATCTATATATATAAAGTACAGACCAAAAGTTTGGACACACAGGTGTGTCCAAACTTTTGGTCTGTACTGTAGATATCTACATATAGATTTATATACCTTTATAGAGAGACAGACAGATATAGATAGATATCTATGTCTATATATATATAATTAAATTTAGATATATATATATATATATATCTTGCACAGAAAGAAATAGTTTTCTAAATGTTTTCCAATTTGTATAGGTTTAGACATCTAAAAGGCTCTTTTTGTTCCATGTTGTTTACATTTTCTATTTCCAATTCTCCCTTTAATTAATAAATGTGGTTGTCTTATTTTCTGCTTAGAATTAGAAATAAAAATCTTGCAATGAATGAACATGATTACTGATGTTGAACGTGGGGGAAGCCGGAGCACCCGGAGTGAACCCACAGCTACACGGGGAGACGTTTTCCACCGTGCAGTCCTGGCTTTTTAATATTAAAATGTCCAATTAACAACAACAGTAGCTCTTTTTCCAATTAGCGCCAATCACCCAACCCACACATGGCCCCACCCCCCTTTTAAATCTAATATACTGGAGACATAAATTGATGTCTACGCTGGATGGACGTTACTTCTGCCTTTGAACTGGCGCAGACATGAGGGAGTCAAAGCCTTTTTGATTCGCCTCCACAGAGAAATCTTTTTCATGGGGCTCTCTTCTTGTTCAGAGACGTTGTTCTGCTCAGCTGATTCTCCAGCTGCTTGAGTCTCTGATTCCTGAGGTGTTGTTTGGATTCCATCTTCATTTAATGCAACCTTCATCTGTGGAGGCGATGTTTTCTGTTTTTCTATGAGACCACTCTCCCCTTCTGTGTAGCAGGAACCCTACCTGCTACGTCTTCTGCGACTTTGCAAGGTTTTGTCTCTATTTGCTCAGAAGCTGTCTGTGGGATCTCTAGTATTTCTAAATCTGTTTTTGGTGTCTTAGTGTTTTGGATCAAGTTTTGATCCGTCTCTATTTTGTTTACAACGGTTTCCAGTTCAGCTTCCTTTGCCGTCTTTCTCTTTTTTATACATTCTGATTTAGTCAATGGCCTTTTCTCATCTGGCTGATCCCCATTCTGTTGTATTTCAGGGACCATTTCGTCTTCAGTCGCCTGCTGTAGTTCACCAATCACTGTTTCATTTCTATGAATCTCAGTTATGATGGAGGCTGTCTGATCCCCGACTATTTCGGAAAATAAGTTTTCCGGTATTGAAACTTCATCTTGTTCAGTTTCTTCCACAGAAACTTTATCATTGTTGAGGGTCTCCAGCTCACAGGCAGCTTTCATTGCTGCCTTTCTTTTGTTCTTACACTTAGATTTCTTTGATGGTTTTTTGTCATCTTGCTGGTCCCCACTTAGTTGGGTTTCAGAGACCGTTTCTTCTTCATTGATCTGCTCTACTTTAGCGATCTCTGTTTCAATCATATGAATGTAAGTTTTAATGGAGGCTATATGATCCACAACTCTTCCTAGTATAGAAACTTCTTGTTGTTCACCGTTTTCATTATTGGGGATCTCCAGCTCAGAGGCAGCTTTCATTGCTGACTCTGTCCTGTTCTTACCTGTAGATCTCTTGAATATCTTGGTCTGCTGATCCTGATGCCCATTCAGTTGTGTTTCAGAAGGCTGTTTTTGTAGCACTAAAGAGATCTCAGTTTGTGTTGAAGTTGTTTGACTGACTGGTTTTACTGGATAGCTGGTTTCCTATAGATCCATCTCAGTTTGTGTCGAAATTGTTTGACTGACTGGTTTTAATTGATAACTGGATTCCAACCCATCCATCTCAGTTTGCGTTGAAGCAGATTGATAATTTACTGTTTTCTGCTTTGGGATTTCTTGCGAATCTGTCTGAGTCTGAACAGAAACCATTGACTTCTTGCTTTGTCTGCTCTCTGAGAGTCCGTTCCTCACCAGCTCTTGCTGCTGTCTAAGTTTAGCATTTAGTTTTTTATTTGTATCAAACATCTCATCAAGCTGTTTCATTAAATATTTCTGCATTTCATTGTTCGACGGTTTCAAGTTACAACTGGTTTCCAGCACATCCATCTCTGTTTGCGTTGAAATTGTTCGACTGAGTGGTTTTAATGGATAGCTGGTTTCCTGTCCATCCATCTCTGTTTGTACTGAAGCAGATTGATAATTTACTGTTTTCTTCTTTGGGCTGTCTTGTGAATCTCTCTGAATTTGAACAGAAACCAGTGAATTCTTGCTTTGTCTGCTCTCTGACAGTAGTTTCCTCACCAGCTCTTGCTGCTGTCTAAGTTTAGCACTTAGTTTTTTATTTGTATCGAACATCTCATCAAGCTGTGTCATTAAGTATCTCTGCATTTCTTTGTATTTCAATTCAGTCTCCTTAAATCTGGCAAGACACGAACAGTTTGCTTGACTTATCTTTTCAGAAGAGTGGGGCAGATTTTGAATTTCATTTAAACACCCTCTTTGAACATTTTCTGCTGTCTGATCATCAGGAACCTCAGTTAAATTGTTTGTCTGGATGTTGTCCTTGGGCTTAACCGTAGATAGACTTTTCTTGCCTTTTTGATCCAGTGTCTCCAGCGCTTTGGCGATCAATTCATTTTCAGTCACCAGTGAAACGTCCTGCGGTTCGGTATTATCAGCAGAAACCTTAAGCTCTTGCTGCTCCAACCAGACTGCAAATGGCACCTTCTTCTTCTTGCGCTTGAGCGGATTGGGTGGCTGTAATTCCCTTTCGACAAAATCACTTCTCTAGAAACTTGGTAAAGATTTCACGTTAAGCTTGATGTACAGTAAATCTCCAAACGAAATGTGCACCAAACAAAGTTGAAAGTCTTACTGTGAACTGCTAAATAAATTCTCAAGAGAAACAAAATAAACAAAACAACCAAAAACAAAAATAAAATGGATTCTCAGTCTCCATTAACAAAAAATGTACTTGAATAAAAACTAAACAACATAAAGCCAAAGTGGAAATAAATACTGCATTCAACCAAAAGAGTGCAGATTATGAAGTCTGTATACTATATTGCCCTTCAGTAATAATTAGATTTAAATAGAGAAAATGGGCACATCCCACTACCTGATGCAATAGTTCACACTACACGATTTTTTGCCCCTGTTTTTCCCCTTACGACAATCTTAGAACATTGGTGGTTCTAAGATTGTCGCTTTCGTAACCGATAATGCTGTAGTGTTTGGTGTGTTACGGAAGATCAGGGGGCTCAAAAGCTTCCACATAATCGCGGGAAGGTTTTGAGTTGATCTCGGCTGTAGGTGACAAACTGAAAGCCGCCAGGACGATGAGACCAGCACTTATCAAAAATATTCACTAAGATCCTAAACGTTTGTAGCTTCATTAAAGAATAATAATTTTTTTAAAAAAACCTGTTAAAATTTATATTTTCAGTAATTATTGTTTCAACAAGGTGTTGCGCAATTCAGTGCGTTTCAGTTCCATTTACAAAAAAAAAAGGCGACAAAGACCGACTGACTAGCAGAGCAGGAGTTTACATTAGCTAACCAACCATCGCTGTGTTCAGGGGAGCGCTTATTAATAATCGAGAAATAAATATCAAGCCTGGAAACTTGACAACGGACTGAATGTTATGTTTTTAACGTCGCTGCTCCGCTTGCGGGGCGCAGGCGGTTGCCACGGCAACTGGTGTGCTTAATGACATAGAGAGAGAGAGCGAGAGAGAGTAAAACGGTAGGAGAATCTCACTTTATTATTTCTGCTACAACTGATGTATATTCGCATTTAAAATAAGTCAATAGAGTTTAATTTACAATTTTTATGTATTCGTGTCATGAGGTAGATCTCAGTTGGCTGGTGAGAGAAAAAGTAGATCTTGGTCTCAAAAAGTTTGAGCAACCCTGCGGTAGATCATCATGGCCGCTCCGATGTCGGATTTTCCCCGACTGGGAGCGTTAATGCAGCCTGTTGAATGTGACAGGTAGCCAATCAGAAAGCGTGGATTCTCCTCCGCACTTTCTGAGGGGAAATTACGGAGGGGAATCCCAAACAGCTGACACGGCGCAACCAGAAGTCCAGCAGACAGGACATCGGAGATGATACGTGGAAACAACATTAATGTTTATTCAACATTTCGTGCAAAGAATATAGAAATGACAAGGGGAGGAGTTGGAGCAAAATTGCTACCGCAGTTGATAAACCTGGTAACTTTTCAGCTGTTCTTCGTTAACGTGACATAAATAGGTTCTAATGATTTTCATTCAGTCAGGACTTTACGCTGACACTAGCCACATGCATTGCAGGTAGATTGTAGTAAAGCATTGATTAATGCCTGGTTTTAAAATTAGTTAACTGAACTTGTAGCCATTATTTTGTGCCCATTGTTGGAAACCACACGGCACGATGGAGCCGTTATACCAAGGATTTCTGTTGGCTCATCTCTCAGGTTTTGAAAATGGGCCGACAATCAGCCGACAACTCTACGATCTACGATCGTGTCGTGTGCGCTGGGCTTTACACTAAGGAAATGAGGAAGGGAGGATCAGTGGAGAGCACCGGAGTTGAGCCTTATTTCATTCAATGTCATTAACAGAAAGAGAAAAAGGCCGGAAGAGACGATAAAGCCGATAATTAAAATGATGTCGATAGTTTTAATTTATCGTACGATTAATTGATTTATCGTTTATCGCGACACCCTTCTAATTTTCTAATAAAGCCATGCAAAAACTCTTCAGAGATTATACAATACAGATAGGTTACTACCACTCATTATTTTTAGATCAGTGTAGTTGCAAAATTAAATGTGTATTTTTTTAACATCTAGTTAGTTTGTGTTTTTGTTGGATGTTTAGAGAAATCAAATAGTTTGTTTTTTGTTGTTGTTTCTAAAGCCTGATCTACCTTGATTTGTGAGCAGCAAGTTGGAATCTGAAAACTCCTATCTTCTTCCTGCAAGTGAAAAGACCCACCAGGTGTCTTCAGTGGTAATTATTGTTAATCGGTGATAAAGAACAAAACGTAGCTATTTTGTTAGCAGTGAGTTTGTAAAGAAAACTAGAGTTTCTTCAACATATCTACAGTTCATTCAGGCTGCAACAGAGCGAGAGAAAGCAAGACCATCAAATAACATTAAGGCTGAATGGGATACAGCAAAGGTGCTCAGTTTTATCCCTTTGAGCTTTCCTTTAAAAAAAAGAATAAAAAAGCCAAATAAATTATCAACAGACACATGTAGCGTGTATACACACATGGTGTGTAGAAAAAACTTTTTGAAATATTTGCAAAAATGACTAGGTAATAATTTTTCTAGCACAAACCTACCACAAATGTTTAACATCACTTGTTTTAAAGAATGTATGGGGGCAACTTCACTTTAAAATTGGCTGATCCAAGTAAAATAAAATAAAAAAATTAACATGAATCATTGATAAGTGAATAAACTGACCAAACATTGCAGCTCTCAGTGGGATAAAGATTGGTGAAGCATTTCAGTTTCAGTTATTCCTGTAATGGAAAAGCTTAGATAACATGGAGGAAAGCATGCTTCTGTTTCCATGCAGCATGTCTCAGCATTTCAATCCCCTCATTATAAGAGATTCTGAAGCCAGTCCCTTATTATTGTTGCGTCTTGGTTTATTTCAGTGAGTCTGTAATACATTTAGGTATTCTTAGAGTGAAATTAGAGCAGACAGGAAGCTGATTGTGGCTACTCAAAGGGAAGTGAAGAAGGTCAGTTCCCTTCTACAGAGTACACGCTCCTGCTCTAACTAAACTGGACTGAGTGGTGCATTCCAGCATATGGCACGGTTCGGACAACAGATGGAGACAGTGTGAGTTTCAACACCAAGCAGACTTTTTTCCCATCCCCTCACAATTACATCAAAGTTGGCATCAGTTCTCCACCATTGGGTCTCCTCCTGGCTCATGCAGCGTGCACGAGGTATTCAGTCCCAGAAGTGCAGAGATCAACTGTGGTGTTCCTGAGAGTCGGCAGCTGACCCCTGCTCCTCCCTCCCATCACATTCCACTACTAACTAAGTGTCAGATGGCATCAATGTAATGATAGCCATCAAGCGTGTTTGCCTTTGTGTGTATTTGAGCAAAGACTATGCTCGTACGTGTGTGTGTGTGTGTGCGTGAGGGCGTGTGCGTGTGTGTGGAGGCTGCCGGTGTACCGGTGGGTGTGTGTGACAACTGGCCTTTATAAGAACATTCCTTCTCCATTGCTGAACAAGCTGAGGTCTAATACAGTATGAAGGCAAGCTAAAATAAGCAGCTGCCTCTTTATTTAGACTGAATGGCAGCAGAGTTCAGTATTAAATATTTCCAATAGGGTCAGTGCAGGCTAATGATAATCCACCAATTCTTACATCAACTCTTATGTAAATCCCTTAGCAACTGTGGAACTGTTAAAACAATTGGAGGTTAAGGTGAAACCCTTTTGATCTGGACAGGATTAGGAGCCAAACTGTGCCCCTCGCCCAAATGTGGGCCTCTGCAGCACCCATACCTCAGTAGTAGAAGAGGCTAATAGCTCTTAATCAAGATGTAACTGCATAACAGTGACTGTGAGACAGGCGAGTGACAAACTGGTGCTAGCACCAAATACCAGTAACAGGACACAACTGTGCAACAACACAACCTAACCTAAAAGGATACCGCAAGTTCTCATAAAATGACCTATCGGCAGCAAAACGGAACCTTGTTCACAGCCTCAGTGCAACACTAATAAAGTATGAGAAAACTATGACAAAAATAGTTTCAATCATGCATCATAGTGTAAGATGATAAGCTCTAAAAGTGTTTTTCTGTTTTAATTAGGATGTGCAATTTTAAGAATATAATTAAACTTGTTATTCATAAATATTGCAATTAAGAGTAGCACAATCAAATTGCAGCAATCATTGCAATAACAATATGGTGCTGGGTGCAACATTTTATAAAATATTATATTAAGTGCACCACATTCAAAATGTGCATGCCAGTCCTGCTGGATGGACCTTCACTCAGCTGATAAGTATGTTGTTGGCATGCAAAGGTCAATAGATAATCAAACAAGGTCGACTGTATTCATGCAAACCTTTGCAATTGCAGTAGTGCATGCACTGATAATGCATGCATTGCCCTATACCTTGCAAACCACTCAGTTTTTAATTGAATGCAGATGCATTAGTCATCTGATGCACCCTTAGTTTGCAGCAGATGACTGAGTAGTCACAGATATTTTGTAAGCTGTGCATGAATGACAACAGAAGATCAGGGTAAAAATCGATCATTCAGTTCTACTCTTGGATCTGTAAGAGCATGACTTGCCCACTTCTCCTTTTTTTTGTCCTAATGGCCAGCGTTTACTAAAGTTTGAGTCAGACGTAGGGTTCTCACTCAAACTCTGGCAGATTGAGTAAATATTGACCCTTTTGATCTTTGTTGCAAGACAACTTGCAGACCAACTGAGCAGGTCTAACAGTTTCTGATTCCATTAAAAATAACAAACAGGCCTAATTATCCCAGGCCGATATGATTATCAGGGATTGTGACACACCCTAGCTGAAGAATTACACTTATCCTCTTAATTTACTGTAGCTCAGGGGCTTTTCGGGCTGTTACTCATAAGCATGTTACGGCTAGCAAAAGAATTTCATTGCATTGCATTACCGGGTATACCAGCTTTTAAATTCCTCATCGAACCGTCAGCTTGTTTTAATATTAATATAAATTTTAATGCAATTATTAGAAGAGTAATTGATCTCTTATGTGTCCCCATGTATTCTACTCTCTGTGCTTTCCATTGTTTGATAGCAACACAATAACCTAAACAAAACGTGTTCTGATTAGCACATCTTTCAGTTTCTGAAATGTAGAGATGTCTTTGAAGTTGTGACTGAAATGAGCTCTAAGAGCTAAGAGCTCTAAAAATAGAGCGGCGGTTGATGGCTGCAGCTCGGACAGCTTGTACTGCTGCTGCCGCTTATCTGCCTCATTCATCAGGCCAGAGACCCTCATTAACTATGACCAGGGGATTCCTACCAGAGCCGCTGCTGCTAACCCACCCCTCCAGCAGCTCCACCCTTAGGCGCCTCAACACAGACCAAAAAAGAAAAAAGCTCTGGCAAATAAAGAGGCATACAGACAGGAAGTGGGTGTAATTTCCTCAGGAAGCTATCAGAGCCATTTCCTGTATAACCAATCACATGAGAAGAGAGTGAGAGAAGGCGAGACACAAAGAAAGAATCAAGAAAGAGAGTGAGAAATTTTGTAAAACATGGAGGCCACAAGTGTTTCCGTAAGAAGCATGACAAAAATGCATTCAGTTTCATTTCAGGTTTACTTGAGCAAAACTGAAATGATTCAATTTTGAAAAGGATGAAGCTCCAGTAAGATAGTCTAACCTAAACGAAACGATGGATAAACAAAGATGCTGGAATACTGAGGTTAATCTGACTTTTTTGATGATTCAAGCATAACATTTGAAATCTTATGAACATGAATCATTTTCAATTAGCAAGATGAGAATATTTTGTTTCTGTTTCAAGCTTGCTCTTTTTAAAACGTGTTTGCCGAGGCGTTTCTTAGCAATGCAATTTCTGAGGAAAAGACTTGCTGATGCACAACAAAACACCTGCACTACACGTAATCCTAACAGTTCAAATTCCATCAATAAACTGACAGACAGAAGATAAGCAAACAAAACCTTCAAGACTGCCTCTTCACCTCCGCAGAGGATCAACTGAAGGAGGGAGGCCTGTAATAGCTTTAGGTCACAGTGTAATCAAAGGTGTTCCAGTAAATGCCTCCTCCACATTGGCAGATGGCAATGATCATGTCTCAACCCCAGCAACGACCAACAATGTTGTGCATGGACGGGATGTTAGTAGCAAGCTACTGCTTTCCAAAAATTACACTGCTTCACATTTGCTGATTGACTGTTTGAAGGAATAAACCGGACGTCTGACGAAGAAACCAAATTAAAGATCAGAATAACCTGCATTGTTTCAATGGACGAAAGTTGTGCATTACAGGAAAGCTACTTAGTGGAGCCAAATGAATTAGGTTATTTAATGTTTCAAAAGAAAATAAGCACAGAAGATGGTTCTAACGGCAACATTGGGAAGTTGATAGTTCAGTGAAAACTGCAGTTTATTTAGTCTTACAAATTGTACAATTATTTTGTAAACTTGCATAACTAACATAACTTTTCAGATGTTTTATAATGGCATAATTGATCATCAAAAAATACTTTGCAAACAAAATGAAAGGAGGGATGGTAATATGAGATATGGAGGAGAGGTAGGAAGGAAAAACAGGAAAATGGTTCATTCTGAAATAAGAAACAAAGCAGCAGCAGAGGAAACACTTTAAGGAACAGGCAACGGAAATATCCAAGTATACGCAAGACATTTTGGCAAGTACAAGAAGAAGGTAAGTATCCAAAAACTGTTAGGTAATACACATCAGAGTTTGCTAATTACACATCTGTTTCCAAAAGTCAGCAAAGCATAACCAAGCACACACCCTCGGCTTGTCCAACCTTGACCAAGCAGCTCCATCTGCAGCTGGCAGAGCTCCGAGTTCACACACCCAAAACACCTCTCTGACTAGAGTGCATGTCTCCTGTGTATGAATCTGTATAGAACATGTATCCTTAGTTTGTAATATAAATAAATATATAGTGTGCCTTGACCCACTAGCTCATATTCTCTCATGTTACTTTATATGAGCCAAAGAGCATAATTGGGAAATGGCTGAAAAAAAAATGGCTAAAAATATTTTAAACATCTTAAAACTGTGGTTTGATAATACAATAATACTTCAAACTCTGAACATCTCATGGAAAGAGAAATGGACATATGACACAAGATATTGCTGTCCACCTCATCTCTACATTTCAGCACAGGTAGGAGATGGGACAAGATGGCAGCAAGGTGAGCATTACTCAGAGAAGTGGTGATGAAGTGCATGGTAACTCTGGAGGAGCTGGAAAGACCCACAGTGAAAGATTTACATTTATTAAAATACCTGGCCTTTATGGAGGAAACTGAAGCAGAGACCCTTATTTTCACAAACAGTTGAAAACCAGTGTTTTTTCACTTCACATGATGCACTAACTATAACCTTACAAAATGTAAAAAAAAAAAAGTTCCAAGGATGGAAGTATTTTTGCAAGACATTGGAAGTAGAACGTGTCCACAGATGCAAGAGGCTAATTTCAAGGCGCTCCTTGGCTGGTGGATAGTAATATTCCTTGAACAGGATGGGTGGATGTGTGAAAAGTGAAGGATCTGAAAATGACTTAAAGGTAAATACTCTGAACTACACATCACACATGTAGAGCATGTTCACAACCCTAAATCAGGATTTGTAACTTAAATCACATCAAATTTGTTAAGGATGCTTGATGTGATCAGTGTCTTCAGTTCAACTATTGACTTAGATAAGATCTTAATCTGATGCATGTGTAGCAGACAGCTGAAACTACTAACTTGTATTACATCAAGGCTGTGCGCATCAGCATTGCTGCTGGCTACCGTGTTGACCTTGTGGCCCCTTTGGACAACCACAGAACAAAACTTTCATATCATACTTTTGTTTTTCTCCCCACCCTGACATGTTTGCTTATTTCACACATACAAGGACACAAATACTTTTTAACATAAGCTTCACTCGCCGACAAAGTATTTTACAAAGTCTAATTAGGTTTCTAGTACTGAATGCGGAAATATTCCTACCCCTTTGTAAAATAATATAGTTATAATACAGTTGACATGTGTCACATGACTCCTAACTCTTTATGCAAGCAGTAATACAAAGTTGACTTAAAACAAAAAAGGTCAGGAGTTGCCTGTATTCGGTGACCCTCACACTTGGGAGTTAAAATAGAACCTGAAAGGAAACTCCGTCTAAAACTTGAAGTTGGACATTTCTGGGGGAAAAAAGCCTTTTGTTTAGTCAATCAAGACGTTAAAGGGAATGAAACCATTTCTGACTAACTTCGTTCTTTAATCTCAAACATAAGCTTTGTGATGACAACAGTACAACAGGACTGATCCTAAGATGTGGGCGTTTACAAGACAATCTAATAACAGACACAGGGGAGGTGAATTGTGGGAAATGTCCTGGAGGTTTGTTGTTTGTCTCTAGACTAAACCTCTGCTGCATCACTATAGGCTAAATGTCCTGAAAATATGCATAAACTTCACAAAGGCACTCAGCTCTTTATACATCATCGCTTTAGAGATAATTTCTCCAAAACAAATTAGGCTTCCAGAAAACACAAGTGTCCTAATTTAAACTGTTAAAGATAAGCCTTAATTTTTTCACAGATAAGAAATTTCAAGATAATGTCTGCCTGTTATTTCAGTGTCATAGAAAGGGTAAAAGAACAGCGGCCGCAGCTTTTTACAGGGAGCAAAGTTATCCCGGAGATCTTGTCGCTGCCCTGACAGTCGGCAAACACACCAGCAGCGCGTACAGGGTGAGATACTGGAGTTATTGTTGCACAGCTGACTGCATGTACGAGGAAGTCAGATCATGAGTTGGTGAGAAAGGGAGTGGCTCCTCCTTAGCGAGGGTGTTAAGAACATGACAATATGTCTAGTCAGGCCTATTTCTCTCTGCGCAAATGAACTGTATCCCTGCCATTCATTTCATTTATATGCCCCTAAAGTTGTCCCTTTTTCTTCTCTTCTAACTTTCTTCTCCTCCTTGTCTTGCCTAACTAAAGCACCTCCTTCTATTTTCACTCTGAGACAGCCAGTGCATTCATAACAGGTCGACAAGAGCCAATTATATAATTTAACAAGCATTACATAGCTGCTAAAATAAGATTATGGCCAATAGCTAAAGAAAAACACAAGCAGGGTTCTTTTTTTGTTTTGTTCATTGCTTCACACAGCATGCCTTACACGCTGTTCTTTGTTTTTGCTGCAAAAAGGAAACATACTCCTGTAACATTGTTTTAGTGCAATAAGCTTATCGTGGTTTTCCTTGGACTCGGCTGCTGCAGGGAGTCGATGACCTTCTATTCAGACATTTTTAATGATATTGAACAGCCACATCCCCCTAAATGTCTGCACAAGGCTTTCCAGAGTCTGTTTACATTGTAAAGATGATAAACGAGGCATCCCAAATAACAAGCTGCAAATTTCTCCCACATCCCTGCACACACATCCAGCACAGCTTAATAGGCTTTTGGCTTATTTGCTTGTTTCCTTTCAGCTAAAGCTAACTCCAGTCTCGTACTCCAACTAGCTGCCGCCCCCATCCGCTCTCGCCTCCTCACCCCCATAAAGAGGTCAATGGCCTCATGGAAACAGTTGATAGGCCGGGGGAAATCGACTGGCATGGATTGGCAGTTCAGAGTGAACCTCCAGCTTGGCCTAACTGCTTCCATGTGTATGCGGGAGAGTTTGGGTATGTGTGCAGCTGTAATTGCCAAGATTAAACAAAGAAATCTCTGATTAGCCTTTTTTGGCAAAAAAGAAAGAAAAAAAAAAACCTGACCCTGACTCATTCAGTCGTTCAATTATGTGCATTAGCGTGTGCAGCAGGTTCATCTGAGCTTCAGCTGATTTAAAAAAAAGGCACCAAACAAAGCTGAAATACCAGGGTTCATGTCAAATATTCCTGGAAGGAATGTCGGGTTATCCAGAATCAAAGCCTGTAAGCCAAAAATGCCTCTGCACTCACACAAAGGTGCACCTTGGCTCACAATGCTGAAAATCTTAGACCCATGTTGTGCATAACAAAAAGGCAATAAATGACTCAGCCCAGTCCTTATACCGTCTACGAATAATTATATCGAACGCTACTTTTTAGAAGTGCATTCATATCTAAGGAGAAAAAGTAACTTGGCTCTGACCAGTGCTGACATTTATTACTCAGTGAAATAAACTCAAGTGAAAACAGATCTCTCCTCATTTAGCGTCATGTTTCAATAGCTTTGAAAAAGCATCCAGATTAGCCACAAAGCATTGATGTAGATGCTGTTTTTCACACCAAGCCACAAAGAGAAAAAAAACACTAGGAGCTGATTAGAATCGCGATTATTGACTTGCTTTCTTTACAATAGCAAACCTAACAGTACAGATGAGGCAGTTAATCAGTCAGAGATCTGAACCAATCAGATTTTCACTTGATTGACTGACTGATGATCAGCAGGTCAGTTACTGAATAATCAGATTTTTTTGCATCAAAACAAAGAACTCCAACAATGTCCAGGTTGTAGATGCATAAACTAAAAGCATGTATGCTTTTTTTTTCTTTTACTTTATATGTGTTATATAATACACATATATACACACTCAATACAATAATGAAATCAATCTAAATTGTAATCCGTAGCTCAGACTACATAGAAAATCAAACATTAGTATCAGCCAGAAGCAATCCAATTGTTTAATCTCTACTTAATACATTCCATGGAGGCCTTTTAATAATTCATCTGAATAAACTAAGAGAAATGCAAAAGAATGATTACCATCTCATATGAAGATGGCAGAATTTAATATAGTTATCAGATAAAGTAGCAAGGAAAACAATATTTCAAGAGGTCCAACTATATAGAGAGAAGGCTGTTTTTATCCTCTGGCCTCCTAATGGATGATGCAATATAAATAGCCTCCATCTAATAACAATGGCATCCAAATTATTTTTGGTATGTTACAATGCCAAAGCACTCCTCAAAAAAGGTTTTAAGAAATGATATCCAGATTATTTTAAGCTGGCAATGATTCCCTGCTTTATTTTTGTGGCTTTCCCCTCCACTAATTTATTTGTATGTGTATGATTTCAGCATGCAGAACTCTCACACATGTCATGTTTGATTAAAGTTCAATCTGCACCAAAAAACACAAACTGCAAGCTTAAATGATAGGATGGGGTTATGTTTAGGTCATATAAAATGATAAATCCTGGTGCCTAATAACAGAGTGGAAATGTTTACTTACAGAGTTGTAGCCCGTGTGTGAAAAACAGACATTTATTACATTAAGACTAATACAGGACCCATTGTTTGGGAATGCCACAGTTCAACACACAATCTAACACACTGTCTTCACACATTCACTTCACTGAAGGACCTTTCAACCCCCACGCTCCTCAAAAGTAAACACCGTCTGCGGAGTCCAGTCTCGCTTTTTCCACTCAGACCATCAAATGAAAGAGCTCATTCTCTGTTTCCTCTCACTCACACACACTCTGTCCCATCAGTTCGCCAGCCATCCGTCTGACTCACACTTAACCAGATGGATGTAACCCTTTCCACTTGGCACTTTCCCCTCCCCTCCCACGGTATGCAAAGAAACAAACCGCTGCAGCTTCAGGTTAAACTTCCACAGATAAAAACCTCTAATCTTCAATTGGACATTTAAACTAGACTGCATTCAGCATCTGTGGGGTCCGAGGCAGTCATTCACTTACGTATGGGAGGGTGGGTAGGTTAACGTCACCCCTGCAAACACTTCGACCACACATGCTGTGAGGTGAACAGGCCTCCTTATCTGACTCAACAGCAGAGACTGGCAGGTGAATACACTGAGGGTCTTGTGTGAGCAGATTCCTGCCTCATGAAGGTATCAGGAAGGAAATCATCATAATAGATGATGAGCATGCTTTCATTGATTATTATTGTCAAATATTACCTATATGATGCAGAGCTTGTGCATTATAATTTATGACAAGCAGGAGAGACAGATCAAGGTTAGTGACGGCTCTGAGAACAGGTGAGAAAATGGGATTTTATAATAATTTGAAAGAGGATCAAATGTTGCCAACCAGGCAGTGCATGTGATTAAAAGCTTTAAAAGGTTTACTAAGGTGCATTCCCACCAGCCCTGTTTAGTCGGCTTTAATTGAACTCTAGTCCGTTTGGCCAGAAAGTCCGGTTCATTTGGGGTAGTGTGAATGTTTAATTAAACTCTGATGTGGACCAAAACAGCAAAACTCTGGTCCACCTAAAAACCTCAGTCTCTGTCTAGCTTAAATAAACTCCGGTGTGGTTTGAATGCATATGTGCATGCTAAGCAGACCGGAGATTGCTCCAAAAGCAGGAAGAATACTATAACGCAGGGAATTCTGTTTAAATATTACCAAAACAAACATGAGTCTACGCTAGCAGAAGAAAGGGCTTGTTATCTTTTAGCAAAGAGAGAGAGAGAATTCCTACAAGGACTACTCCATTTTTTTTGTTTACACTTTGTTCGCCTCTTCTTCAGAGGTTTTCATGTTATTTCCTTTGGTGGTTCTTGGTTCAGCTCCACGACAGGTGAGAGGGTGAATAGGTTTTCAATTAGTTTGAATCATTCGACAGTGCAGTGTGAAAGCGAACTGGGCCTGAAAATGTAACAAAAGTAATTTTGGTCCCCAATAAAACAGAGTCTACTGGACAAGGAGGTGTGACTCAACAGTCTATATTCTTCAAAGAAAAAAAGGAAAAGAAGATTAATCTAAATAGAGTTGGCTGAGGCCATATTTTGCAGATTTGTTTTAAATTGAGTGCCGGTATTCAGTTTTAGTTCCTACGTATAACAACTGCACAATAAATCTCAGGAAATTCTGATCTGACCTGTTTAGTTTTGGTGGTCTGTTCTGGAGTTGGCCCTATCTAAGAACAAGTTTTTAAAAACAGTGCTAGTAGCCATTTAACATATTCTACTTTAATATATATTCCTCTCTTCGGGTTGTTTCCCAATGACCGAACTTAAAGAACCTACCAAATCAGCACACAATGTAACATGATCTACATCTACGGCTTTAAATAGTTGCTTTGTTTGTTTTAGCCAATTCTAGTTTCAGCAAATAGTGATTGACTGCAACAAATCTGATAAGCTTGCTGAAAGGGAAAAAGTACTCAAAGAAAATGGTGAATGAATCAAAGTAAATAAATTGATGCATTTATTTTCTTGTGGCCTGAAGTCAGAATGTGTCAACAGCAAAATGATGGTGTTAAATTCTACGTAATAAATCTGCTGCTGTAGAGCCAATGATCAAAATTATATCCACAGAGCAACAGCCTAGGCTACATAGAAGACGAGGGAAGCGCAGATAGAGGAAAATAAAGTCACACAAACAAGACTTTCCTGTTTTTTATTTGGTTAATGGGAAGGTATCCAAAGTTACTAAAAAAAAAACAAAGTCAGCTCAAATTATTCCAAGTAGTCTATCAATGTGAGACGTTTATGTCAGAGTTTCATCTGGAGTACCCTTTAAAAGCTGTTTAAGTAACCTCATCACATCCTCAAAGCATCTGCAGTGGGCCATTTAGATAAAAAAAAACATCAGGATAATAAAAATGAAGCAGCTTAAAAGGAATTCAGTCATTGTTAAATTTACTACATTCACCTGTGGCGGCATGTCCCCTGTTCTGGGTTGACATTATTTCCATTGTTCTGTCTACTTCTGTTGCTCTAATGGACAAAAGAGGCAGTTGACCTCAATATGACTTCCTCCCGTAAAATGTCTGACAATATTTTTCAAAGTTCAACTCAACCAGCAAGCACAAACATGTAATGCATAGATACCTATAAATAGATCTATACCTCAGTATCTGCAAACCATGAAACAATGCTGGAGGTTTTCCACGTTCTGGCACACTACAACCACTGACCATGCATTTTATTGAGACCTTATGTGAAAGATTAACATTAAATAGTGCATAACTTTGTAATCAATGCTTGAGTCAACATTATTTAAAATCATAAATAATGATTGTTTCTGCAGGTCTTTTAAGCTAGCTCTCGGTCACCTTTTCTCCTCTAAACAACTGAACTTTTCTGCCTATTCTTTTAACAAGAAAGTTCTTGTCAGATTGGATGGAGAACATTTATAAAACGCCTTTTTTTATATTTGTCAGCGATTCTCTATTTGATTGACATCTGAACTTTGACTAGGACACTCTAACACAATAATATGCTCCAACAGAAAACACTCTGCAGCTTTTCTGATCACATGTTTAGAATTACTGTCCTGTGGGAAGGTGAACCTTGACCCCATTCTCAAATGGTTATTAGCTTCTATCAGGTTTTCTTCAGTGATTGCAGACAAAGAAAAGCTTCCCCGTAGGATGATGCTGTCATTCCATATCTCAACAGGGGACACCTGGTTCAGGGTAAAGTGCAGTGTTAGCCTTCAAGGCCAACAAGATAAATGTATAAATTTGCTGATTTCTAAACTGCAGCAGGTTGCAGTGGATCTTATTTAGGCGTAAACAAGGGGTTGAATCCAAGTATAAGACATACATTTTTTTAGACATTAATTTAAGGAAAGTGAAAACAATTCATCTTTCTCCATCCATTCTACAAAAAAATATTTCTTTGTGTTGGTCAATCACAAAATAATAAACCAAACTGTGAAAGAATACTTTCTGTACTCTAATACCAATACAAAGACTGTTCAAATCAAAATGATCTACTTTAACAACTTAACTAACGGCTCACAAATCTTCTTTTGTACATTTAAATCCATGAGCGATCTGTGCAAACAACTGCAGAAACACACTGTGGCACGTTGCAGCTTGCTGCCTCACAACAGCACCGAGAACAGCTGTGGTTTTTAGATCGGTTTTAACTTCTGTTGTAGGTGCAGCATGGCAAAACCACCTTCCCGTCAACTCCCCTGCATGCTTATTTGTGCCTTCACCCCCACTCCGAACACTGAGCTCATTCAGGAGGAATCAGTGGACTTCGGTGCTGACCCGCGGAGACGAGAGGAGCAGCCCGGTCAGTTCTGTCTCTCATTATCTGCTGCCTGTTCGTCAAACTAACTGCAGCCAGAGAAGAATACCTGCGTTCACTTTGAAGTCCGTGCCTGACTACAGTAAATTATTAGCTCTCCTGCAGCACAGCTCCAGGCCCTCAAGACACCCCCAGGCTGTTCAACTGTGGGTGCCCTTACCTGTCATTCCAGCTGTTGGGCATCTCTCATTGAGGCTGACAACTATTACGCCTTGCAGTGGTACTACGCAGGTTCATCATTCTACTTTCTGAGAGGCAGTTGATGTGGGCGAGTTTATGCAGGTCTATAACAATGGATAGAGCGAGAGACAGGGAGGTTGGGGGGAGAGGTAAGGGGAAGAGTGGCACTGCAGCTCAAATTAAATAGCCAACATTCCTTTAAAAGGAAGCGAAGGTAGCCTTTGGGTTCCAGACAAGCCTTAACTTGCAGAGCATGGGTAAAAGAAAAGAGATGACAAGTGCAGCGCTCCTTCCAGTCTGACGGAGTGCAACAGGAAGCGGCAGGGCCTGCTTCACATGGGGCTTCTCGAGTGCAGCGCCTGGCTGAGAACACGTCACAGTCTCCAAAACCACCAGCGCCAACCAACACCCTTCCCAAACAGCTAATAGCGAGCAGACTCAATCGTTCTAAACATCCAAAAGGGAAAAAATTAAAACAGTTTGCCCTGACAGGAGTTCAGGAGAAATACTCACACAAGAGTGACAAACTGGCTCCACAACCTTTTCTTTGGAACGTATGATTAATAAAATCTTAACCCACAGCGTCTCACCAACTGAATCTTCAGTCGATGACGGCAATCGGATAATGAAACTGCTCTGCTAGACGAACAGTAATTGGAGCTTCCTGTGAAGGCAGGAAACCCTCTGCAGCGCTGAAGGAAGCGACGTCCGTTAGGTTTCGCAAGGCAAAAATCATCACTGACAATCAATTATGCATAGACACAGATTATTGACCTCTGTCTGCACTGAGGCGCCCAGTCTATACCGTCTGAGTGGTTCAGAAAAGCAGCAGGAACCCACGATTTCTCATGTTGAGCAAAAACAGCATTGAGGGAAAAACAGCTGATTAGATCTGGTATTTGTTGTTCCAGGGACTGTGACTGAATGCTTGTTTTAAAATTACAGATATGGCATAAAAATTCTGTTCAGCAATGGCAATATAGTACAATGATTACACTTCTCTGCAGAAGAACATCCATGGCCTGGCTGATGAGTGAACAAAACCTGGCAGGTTCAAGGAAATAATTCACCCCATGCACTAAAGGAGAGGTCTCACAATAGGACAAAGATCACAAGCCAACGTCTTGTTTTCTGACCTAAATTTGTATCTCTATATCTATTCATACCTCTGGATATTTTACCTTTGTCATGCTGTAAGTGCAAACGTGAATGTAATTTAGCCAGTAGTTGGCCACTACACTAAAGTGGCCTTTATGGTGGACTGGGATGAAAAAAGACATAAGAAGTGTGTTAAGAGTTTACCACAAGCAGTAGTCTGTTGTGACAGATGGGAACAAAAACAGACATTTTTGGCAAAAACACCAACCACACTGTGAAACACGGTTGTGACATCAGGCTGTGGGAAAAGACTACAAGAAAAGATGGTCAGATTTTAATAGTAAATGAGCATGGCTAAATATGGAGCAATTCTGGAAAAAAAAAAAATGCTATGTTCAAAGACTAAACACAGACTCAGCTTCCAGGAGTACGATGACCCTAAACATACAGCCAGGGCTACAATGGAAATGTGTAAGCAAATTCATGTGAACCTTTACAGTTTACAGTTAACATCTTAAACTATTTTGCAAATAAAAATGTCCAAAATTGTTGGTTCCTATAGTGCAGAGCTGGCGGACATTTATCTTCCACAGCATGCGGTTGTAAATGGTTTCATAACGTAGTGACTTAGCAGGGCTGAATATGGTCAACTTCTGCCTCTGCTGAGAAAAAGCATTCCACAACATGATGCTGCCACTATCATGTTTCAGCTGGAGGGTCTGAAATGTCGTTTGTTCACAACTGTTCTTAAACACCTAGAGCCTTACCAGCAGCTGAGTTCACTCATATTAGCTTCCACACAGGTAAACTTTACACAGACAATTTGTTTGCAATGCATTTTATTTAGGTGCATCAGGATAAATGAAGATAAATTCATGAATATGAATAATTTTGTAAGGCACTGCAGCTTGTACGAACGATGGCAGTTTTTCCAATTCCCTTCCAACGTTTTCTCACACCCAGACCCTTAACATGTAGCTGCATATGGTAACTGTTCTCAGAGCAGTGCCGGAGAACGCAGCGCTCATTTTTGCCAACTTTTAGCCTTGGTCGGCCTGTTTCCATTGAGCTACTTTGGCTTGATAAATTACAGAGAAAGGAGGGGCGAGCGGGGGACACTATTTGAGGGAGATAAAAACATAGATTTCACAAGGTCACCTGCAATAAACCTTCCACTGACAACCCATTACACAACATGCCTCCCTTTGGGAATATTAAACTGATTTGTGGGTTTTAGGATAAAACCGAAGCCGACTCGAATAAATCCAGAAAACACACAACACAACTCCGCTGCTGCTACCTGAAGAAGTTTTCTCCCAACTGTCTGCAAACACAATGCTCCTGACAGTGAGTCCAGTGGTTAAGCAGAAATAGAAACTGTCCCGTGTGGCATGCGAACTGTCTGAAATGTTAAAAATTAAGCAGTTTATTAACGAGAATGCATTTAGCTGCAGTGCAGTCAGCCACCCGAGCACAGGATTCCTGTATGTGGACGCTGCCGTCTGCCGCTCGGGCTGTGAGTGAGTGGCGAGGGGGAGCAGAGCCATTACTCTCCCGAGAAACAAATATCTCTTCCAATGGCGACTTTAAACTCACCAAGAAGAGGCGAAAAAGCTCCAATAGATCATTGTGTTGACTGGAAATGAGTTTAAATGATTTACTCACCGGCTAATATAGAGAAAACGACGGCCGTAGCGTTCTGATGGGTTTCCTGTTCGAAAGTTGAGTGTCAGTGGAAGAAAAAAAAAAAAATACACTACGCGGAAGTACACATCAAAAAGGAAAAAGCAAAGAAAAAAAGGGGCTCACTGCAACAAACTGTAAAAGTAACAAAGTGGTGTTTAAAATTAAGCAAATAGTTACATTTTATTTTATACTATTGTGAGACGATACTACTGTTTCTTTTATGTTTCTGTGTGTATTCCTAGTTTGCCCGTGATATAAAGATGTGAACGAGTTGTTTCCGCACTGTGTTACACAGTAAACAGTCCCCACCTATCCCTCGGCCAACCTGAGCCACATCTGGGTTTTCCAGGCCCAAATTTGCGTACATGATCATATTATTTTGGCCAAAATACAATATAACCAAGCTCACGTCAACAAATGCGCATATTCCCATAGAAAAGTGTGAATGGTGAATTTGTTAGATTCTTAGGGAAAGCTGGAATATTATATAAAGAATATAATTTTGCGAGCGATTTTTTTAGTTATTAAAAATAGTTTACATCTATGTTTATTTTTTAAAGATATACATAAAATATTGCTTATGCTGACATAATTTAATGTTAATTTATACTAACTCTACTTTAATTAATTTGATATGTTATATTGTTTTTTTCCTTTCTATGAATGGCATTCCTTTGCTTTATGTGGCTGTTTGATGAGGTTGTGATTGTTGACCGGGCTTAGTGTCCAAAGTAAACATCTTCTTGATTAATCCTGTTTATTACATTCCCTTAGCGCCACACTGTGGAAAAACATTGCTCCTACTCAACCAGGGTTTTACTTACAGTGCCTGAAGAAACAGCTGACTTGAGCTCTGAGCTAAAATAAATAAATAAATAAAATTAATAGAATTGCGTCCTGGTGTCAGGCACATGTTATCAATAAACACAACTCATGAATGAATTTAAAGACGAATCTTCTGCAAGTAAATGAAAAAAAGTATCTGGAAGGATCTGCTAAGAAGGGAATAACTGCATCAGGTAAATCTTTTTTTTTTTTTTTTTTTAATGATTTGCATCCTTGCAGAATAAAAAGAAAAGGATCATTTCAATGATCTGTAAACTGTAAAGGTACAAGCATTGTGAGCAATTGGTCTCCATATTTCCTAAAAGCCTTGCTACAGCTAAAATGTAAAACATAGCGTTACACAGACTTTTAAAAAAATGTTTTATTACATGAAATAGAAAATAAAAATATTTGGGAATAATTATAATATATACTACAATTATTATTATTATTATTATTATTATTATTATTATTATTATTATTATTATTATACCTGTATTTTATTTCAAAGCTACCTTGTTAACTTATTGAAGTAGTTATCACTGAGTTGTATTAAAAACAGTTTTATATCCTACAGCAATTAATGATGATTTAATTTATGAATGGATCTGTTTATTGCTTTTACCTAACAAACAGATTTTCTGTTTTGTAATTTTAAAAAAATATGAATCAGAGAAAAATGAGGAATAAAAAGTCAGACAAACACTTTTGAATATTCTTTTGCTTTTGAATATTTTTAAAGATGATGGATATTTTTTTGTTAACTGATTTACAAACCGGGCTGCACAGTGGCGCAGTTGGTAGCACTGTTGCCTTGCAGCAAGAAGGTCCTGGGTTCGGTTCCCGGCCGGGGTCTTTCTGCATGGAGTTTGCATGTTCTCCCTGTGCATGCGTGGGTTCTCTCCGGGTACTCCGGCTTCCTCCCACAGTCCAAAAACATGACTGTAAGGTCAATTGGTTTCTCTAAATTCTCCCTAGGTGTGAGTGTGTGTGTGCATGGTTGTTTGTCCTGTATGTCTCTGTGTTGCCCTGCGACAGACTGGCGACCTGTCCGGGGTGTACCCCGCCTCTCGCCCGGAACGTAGCTGGAGATGGGCACCAGCAACCCTCCCGACCCCATTAGGGACAAGGGTGAACAGAAAATGGATGGATGGATGGATTTACAAACCAAATATTTTAGATGTATTTGTAGAAACTCTCAAATACTTGAAATTAATATCCCTTTTCTGCATGTGTATTTTCTGCACCTAAATCCCGATTTGTAAAACAAAGTAGACTAAGTAGGAGGAAAGAGCTATATATTTAAAATGTGGAGAAGAAGAAATAGAACATAATTTAAAAACAAATTATGAATAACAAATTGCTCAAAGTTAAATGTTCAGCTTTCAGAGGCCCTTTTGATATTCAGGACAAAATGTGCATTGATAACGAAGGGCTTCTAAACAAAACTCAAGCACACATTTGATCAGTTATTTCTGGATTCATGATGTAGACATAATTGTAATTGCCAATTACAATTACCAAAACATAATGCACTTCTCTCTATGTATTTACACACTCCTTTCACTTGAAGAACCATAATGAAAGTTTGCTCCCTTCCCATTTTGTCACCCTAATTGCTTTCACACAAGTCCGTTCATTCATTCCATAAACTCACCAATAGCCTGCTATCCAGAATAATATTTATTGCTTTTGAAGATATTAATCTTTTTCTTCTTCTTTTTGCAAATTCATTTTTTCCCTCTTTACAGTAAAATAAACAAAGATGATCAGTAGACTCACTGCATTGTCATTTTGTGATGTGTACACACACATACACACAGGAAGGAAACAGTATTTACAGCTTGGTATTTCACACCAGGGTGACTTGTGACCTTTCCCGGAACAACTCAACAAAACATAAAGCGTTACAGTAAGTTTACAATAGAGCTTTTACAACGGATCCTTGAAAGGGACACTGTCTGGCAAACCAAAAGCAGCTCAAATGAAGAAACTGTACAACAGTGTCAGAGAAATAAATATTTTTTTTTTGCAATGTTTTGAAACGGTCTGTTTCTGCAGAGATGGAAAAAAAATAACACCGACTGAAAAATAACCAAAGCAGATTTTTGGGGATAATTTAAAAAGATGCAAAGACCAATAACAGTAATATTTGACTAATTACAATAGCTTCACACTGGCTTAATGCTAACTAGAAAAAATACGTTTTCCAGTGCTTTTTTAAAATCCAAAGGTTTTTTCCCCACCGGGCAAGTCGTAAAAATGATGAAAGTGGACAATTACTGGAACTTGGGTTGACGGAAATCAGAAATCAAAAAGCATAAGCTAGAGCTCTTTCTTCGCTTTCAGATCGCAGATCTTCTTCCATTAATAGTTTAAACCTTGATACACCGACGCTTATAATTTTCCAACATGTTTAAATACTCAAGTAAATCACAACAATACAGGTAAATCTTATCATAGAGGAATGATAATTAAATGTCATGTACACCATATTAAAATATATACACAGAAATATTCATACAAATTTTAAACTGGTCCAGCTTACTCATCTGTCTTTTTCATTCCTGTTGGTAAAAAGTGCAGCAACAAATAAATATTCACAGAGTGATACAGTTTAAACTGAATAAATAATGTAATTTTTGTATTTGAATAAAAACACTTAAAACTGCGCTTACAAACAAACAAACAAAAAAAACTTTTTTTGGAGGATCAGTTTATACAGAATACAGTGTGTTGACAACTTATTAAAACTCCTTTTACCTTTTCTTACGTTTCTTAGTCCCATAGCAATTACAAAATTCCAGATGTTCAATTAAAATGTTTTTGATCAAACACAAGGTAATGAATAGATGAAAAAAAAAAATCATGGTTTTCAAAAAGTGTGGTGTGCATTTATTTTTAATAACCCCTTTACTGTGACACCTCTAAAACAAAACAAAAAATCCAATGCAACAAGCAGCCTTCAATTGTCATCAAATTAATATTAAGACCTCAAAACCTACAAAGACCTGCCAGTGCAGCTAAACTGACAGAGAAACCAACAGAAGACCCATTATAGCTCTGGAAGAGCTGCAGAGATCCACAGCTCAGATACGATCTGTTGGCTGAACAACTATCGGTAGTTCACGCCACAAATCTGGTCTTTATGGAAACATGGCAACAAGAAAGCCATTAATGCCAAATTATCTTAAGAAGTCACCCCTACATGTAGGGAACATTCAAAATATGTGGAGGAATGTGATATTTTCAATGACACCAAAATATATCTATATATTTTAACTAGATGCAAAGTGCTATGTGTGGCAGAAAACTAAGATCCTGAATGCGACATGCCTACTATACAGGATGAGAGCAGCAACATGATGTTGGGGTGTTTACTTTAGCAGGGATGGGGAAATTAAACTACGGTCAATCCTCTGAGAAAACCTGCTAAAGGCTGCGAAAGACTTAAAACTGGAGCAAAGTTTCAACTTCTAACAGCACAGCAACCTTAGTCACACAACCAGAGGTACAATACAATGATTCAGATTTGTATGGATGAATTGTTTAAACCTGTATCTATGGTGATATCAATGAATGCACTCCGTTCAGTCTGACCACACTGGAAATATGTTGTAAAGACGAGTGACAAACAAAAAAAAGACTCCAGATGAGCAAAGTGGTTGAAACATTTTCCAAAAGACCAGCAGCTGTGATCGCAGTGAACGGTGGTTTTAAAATGTTAAATTTAGGGTTGCTGATTACACATGCACACAACACTTTTTGGAGTTTCAGCTGTAGAAGCATTTAAAACTTGCATTTTTTAAATCAAGAATTAATATAACATACTAAAGTCTGTGCTTGTAGTGGGACGAAATGTGAAAAGTTCAAGTGGTGTGAATACTTTTCAAAAGGGACTACATTAAGTTAAAGCCTGTGAAAAGTATTTCCGAAGACAACCACTAGATGGCAACATTTGACTATGTCTTAATAAATTACATTTTAAACGTACTTAAATATGAATATATATGAAGTCCCAAGAAATCAAATGCATATTTGTAAAATTACAATTTTTTTTTATTATTCCTATTTATTGGTGTATGCTCATATTTTTACAGCCAGAACTGATCTCCAATTTACCACCTTGTCCTCTTGTCAAAGCTCCACTACAGACAGCAAATTGAAGAGTTCTTGCACTCACTCACTCAGTGTGAAAAATCAAAACAGAAAAGGCCAAATGAAAAAACTGACACCTTAACAGCTAAAAATATTGTATTCTAATCTTGAGGAGACAGCAGGGTGATAAGTTAAAAAACTTACACAGCAAACAGGGAAACAGCAGTTTCAGAAGTGGGGGACTGAAGTGCTTCACCTGGAAAAATAATAATCAGAAGTCAACAAAGATTTGACTGATTGCAACAGGAAAGAAGAAGAGAGTTATCAGAGCGTAGACCGGTCAGGATGATCAGAAAATGTCTTAGCTGTGGATCATTTTCAGAGTCTCTGCCTCCCTGTGTCTGTCATGCAGAGCCATGGAGGGAGAGAGTGATGGAGGCAGGGAAGGAGGTGGAGGAGTAAGGGGCATCAGGCTCTTCAACGGATGAGGAGACACCGGTGGGGGGAGTGAGGTGATAGGAGGAAGCAGGCTCCCTTTCTTTCCATCCAACACAAGCGGCGACCGGCTCACCAGGCTGGACTCTTTCCCGATGCCAAAGTCATGCTCGTTCTCGTTGTCCGAGCTGCAGTCGCTCAGATCCGTTATCTCCAGGTCTGAGTCTGATTCGGGGTCCTGCTTCACGCCACCCCTCCTCTCGGTGGGGCTCTGCTGGCCCGTCCCGGCTCCGAGGCTGACGGCTCCCAAACCCAGACCCAGGCCTGTGCTGGGAGGGTTTGCCTCCACCCTCTCCCTCTCCCCGAGTGTCGCCCCATTGCCGATGTCAGTCCGACCTATCGGCAGGCCGCCTGGGTAGGGCGGCAGGCAGAGCCGAGCCGGCTGACCACCCGCTGTGCCGTTTGTCCCGCCAGTCTGCCCCGGTGCTCCCCTTTCACCTCCGGCAGCCTCCCCTGGGGGAAGCAATGAGGAAAAGGGGTGAGGCAGCTGGGAAAGGCTGCTCTGCAGAGGGTTGGGGTAAAACTGGGAGGGGTAGAGGGAGCCAGGGGGCAGTTTGGGGCAGTTATTGAGAGAGAAGGCCCCTGGGAGGTATGGGTTGAAACTCCAGGGGTAGTCAAAGGGCGGGTTGCGGGGGTACGGGCCCAGCAGGGAAGGGGGTTTGGAGTAGCACGGGGCACCTAGGAAAGAAGAGACCCAGGAAAACAGAGGTTAACTCTCGGAAGGGGGCAAAGGTTTCCTGACTTACAAGATCCAAGAATGTTCACTAATTATAACTAGGATTTGCAATTCAAATCAGCAGCCATGGGGGCTAATTCTGGCACAGTTGCTCTCAAAAACCTGATGGTTCATTTATGCATGCCAGTACTGTGTTATACACCCACTTCACACTGCTGCAGAACAGATGTGAGCACAAAGAGTCTGCACTGCAGTAAAAAGTGATTAAACACAGCTCAGATCTTACAACTGATTATTATTATACATGGTTCTGAGAGCAAATATTAAAACAGATTTTAAAAATGTCAAATATGTTACTAGATAATATTAGATTAGACAAATGCGCTTCATTGTTGCACCGCATTTTAATTCAATTCCTTGTAAGCATCAGTTCATAACCCAAATAGGAGGTAAATCTGAGGTGAAGCTGCAATTCAATTTTAATGAACAAACAAATACATTGCCTCTCAACCAACCCGACTTCCTTCCAAATGACAACCAACTCAGAGATTCTGTCTCTGCTACACCCTCCACCTCTCTCCAAGTCTCACTCTTTCTCTCCCTACCACTCTGTTATTTACTATGCAGGGCTAATTTGACAGCGCTGAAGTCTGTGCGTGCTGGGCCTGGAGTAGCTGGCAGACACATGAATATTGAATCAGTCAGGCAGGCCTCACTTGCTTATGAAAACACAGTAATGGGCGCCCACAGGCCACAAACTGAAGCCTGCACCCTCAATTAGGGCCTTCCTGCCTGGGAAGGGATTAGGACAGCAGGGACACATGGGAGGAGAGAGGAGGGTGTGAAGGGAAGAAGGGGGGGATAGGACCTGAGGACAAACAGAGGAGGGAGGAGAGGTGCAGGTTGGGGTGTGTGTGCGTGTGTGTCTGAGTGTGTCTGTTTACATGCTACCTTCTCAAGCTTGTGTAGAAAAGAGATACAAGCAAAATTAGATGCATAAGACGCAAATCCGCGCAGCGTTTGTTGACACTCGTTTGCATAGAAGAAGGAAGATGAGGATGCCAAGTTACGACTCAAAACAGGAAGATGATTTCTTCAACCTCGGTCTTGTCTCTTACCTCTGCTCGCCTGCATAATTCACAAGTTAACCTGGCCTCTCTCACCTGCAGCACAGCCCCACTGCAGGCTGCTGTGGGACCGCTATCACTCTTATTTCCTTTAACAATAAATGTTCATGCCTCTCCATATCCTCAATCCTGACTCTGTTTTCCCCCTTTCTCTCCCTGCACCTCCTACCTTTTGTTTATGGTATTTTCTCTTCTAAAAGTATACATTCAACTGTTTCTGGAACGGCTATAATTTCGTGTTAAACATCTCCTTCAACTCACCTGAACCGAGGAAAGGGAATGTGTCCAGTCTCAGTTTGTCTCCTTCAGGTCCCGGCGGTGCGGAGCCCCGATCAAACAGGGACGTTCCTCTGCCGCTGTCTGGCAAACGAGGAAACAGGGACTGGATGGCCTAAGAAACAGGAAGGGAGAAGAAAAATGTTTAGAAATAGTTTTGATCCGCAAATATGAAATTTGATTTAACAATATTAATATATTTTAATATCCTTAAAACTATTTCTAAGATTTGGTTTACATTTTGTAATGTTACAACCACAAACCTCAATTTATTTAATTTGAGTTATTTTCTAATAGACAAACTTTAGTGAATAGTTGTGGAACTGAAAGGAAATTTGACATCGTTTTTAAAAATTTGACCAGCTTTGTACATACATTGTGCTCATTACAGCACTGTTGAAAATTATTTGTCCTTTTACAGATTTCTTGTTTTTTTTTTTTTTTTTTGCCACATTTTATGTTTCATATAGTCAGATCTGAGAAAACCAGAGTAAATTAAATATATTTTACATAACTTTGGAGGAACTTTGACTCTTATTTGCAAAATTGTTATATATATATATATATATATATAAATAAAACAGAAAGGGTCTGTTTAAGGTTGTATCTCAATCAGATTTAACTCCAGACTTTGACTAGGTCATTCCAAAGACTGTATTTTGTTTTCTCTGTGCCATTCAAAGGTGGACTTACTGGAGAACTTTGGCTCATTGTCCTGCAGCAAGATTTGTGTGTTTTTCCCTGTGTTTTTGAGCTTAAGATCAAAACGTGATGGCATTTTGTACATACATTATATGGTGTTGATATTTAGAAGTGTTTAATGGATTGTGTTATCACTGTTTTTATGTTATAGTTGTTAATGGTGTCTCCTGAAAATGAGAGAATGAATCACAAGAAATGTTCCAGTATAAATAAAGGATTAATAACGATCACTTTATTTCATAATTTTATGGTACAAACTAGAAATGATGACACCAGTTGAGGTAAACCATCCAAGTTGAGGTAAACAATAAATATGATCAGATTTGACTGTGTTTCACATCAGTTTTTGAATTTGTTTAGATCGTCGAATGAGGTAATGCCTTTTGAGATCTTTTGGCCTACTTTACTTTTCAATACAGGTCATACTTAAGTAATTAAGTAGTTAAGTAACCATGGCTACATGTGGTTTGTGAAACTGAACTTGGCTTTCAAAACCGTGGCAAATCCCAGATAATTCATTATTTAACAAGAGCCTGACATTTACAGCCAGATTAGACTTGAAAGTGTTTGTGTTTTTCTGTTAATAACTGAAATCCTGTATTATGTATTTACTCTCTTTGTCTGATATCAAAATTAGTTTGTTGGTCTGAAACCTTAAAGAGTGAAATAACAGCAACAACTGAACCATCTAAGGAGGAAATGTATTTTCATGGTTTATATGCTTACCACACTTTTTAAGTTTGGATTAATAAAAGAAAACTTTTTTCACTTCATGAACTACTTTGTATCAGTCTATTACATAAATTCCCAGTAAAATACACTTTAAAAACGGGCAAAGGTCAAAGTTTAGCATGCTAAACTCCAATGCAGTTTAGCATGCATTGGAGCATGCTAAACTGAGTACACAAATTCCTATCCTTTGCTTCTGTACAGTGTTAAGTCAAATGTTGACAGCAGCACCCTACAGAGTGTGATGCAAACAGTGACACAGTCACAGCAAGGACAGGATAAAAGGGGACGCCATGGGACTCATTGTGAAGAGGGATGCAGAGTCTCAGAGATTCAAAGGCTGGAAAAACACAGAGTCAAGTGGAGACCAGCGATTAAGATTGTGGGGACAGAGGATAAACGACAAGAAGAGAAGGATTGAGGGCCAGTTTGAGTAAAAAGGACGCCATCAGGAAGTAGGACAGCTAGTGTGAGTCAGTATATGAGTGTTTTTTTTGTTTTTTTTTCTTGAAACGTGATTGAGTGGGAGACAAGTTAAAGTGTAACAGCTGAACCTCTGGAATCAAAGGGACAAAGGTGGGATTTCTCTCTCCCCCTTTGCATAAAGCAAGATCGATAGTATCTGTCACCAAGTTTGAAAGTTGAGACTGTACTTCCAAGCTGGGAGATCTGCGTTGCTTAACAAACTGCATTAATGACCCACTATTGATTTGATCTGACACGGCCCCTTTGCTTATTTTTTTTCTTTCTCTTTCTCCCATTTCTTTCATTTTCAGTCAATGACAGATGGATACACCATCGGAGACAGGGATGAGAGAAGGAGAGGGATAACGTCTTCTTTTGTTTTAAGGGCGACTTAAGATCGTCCTGCTCATGTCTCCTTCAGAGTCTGCAACTTCTTATCCCATCTGAGGGAAGGTGCAGACGAAGGATGGATGATTCTCCCTCCAACTTTCTAGTTCTTACCTGATTTCAATACGCTTTAACTTTTGTTGTTTTCAAGCTTGTCATATAAATAAAGTGGTGCATATGTATCGCCTGAAAATTTTCAAACAGATTTCAAAAATATTTGAATACGCGTAAAGGTTTTTTTTGTCCAAATTATTACACATCTACTTTATATTCTGACAGAATAAATCTGAGTACACTGCAACAGTCTCTCAGGGCTCATTGAGATGTAAGCTATTATCCCTAGCTTCCAGGACAATAAATAAAAGATGGGAGTGATGAGTGCTATTATTCTCTTGTAAAAAGAAAATACACAGGAGGGCAGCAAGAGACATAACAGCAAAAAATTACAAGAGTGAGCTTCGATTACCTGAAATGGATCATTGATAATAAAAAATTAAAGAGCAAAGAAAGGCGTTTGCCTCTATTTTACTGTTTCTTTCTTTGTTCCCAATTTGTAAGCTTAGACCTGAGCTGTCAGATTTGTCACTGTGCAAATTTATGTTCACGTTCACAAACACATATCCGACGCTTCCTGGGTGGCGTTCCTAATCCTTAAAATAAAAACATTTTTTATGACCTGATATGCAGAACCAGTCCAAAGCTGTATATCACTCCCTCATAATGTAATGTGGGACTTTTATCAACAAAAGTAAGATCCAGCTGCTCCGCTAATATTTCCTTTGGCTCATCCATGTTTGAATATTATTTTCGCATTGTCAGCGCTATATATTTTACAGCTAGAAAGTAATATTGAATTCACACTTGAATTACTCAGGACAGAACTTACAACTCTGTCTGGATAGTATGAATTATACACCTTGATCCTCACGCTCAAAAAATGAAAATATAAATAGATAAGAAGGAAATACTTTTCCTGGATGTTCAGAACGTCAAGTTATTTCCCAGAACATAAATAGCTCACCTGACCAATGGTGTGCGCTCTTTAGTCTTGTTATATTGTAGTGGTTCTGCAGAACTTTTACACTAAAATCAATATTTGGTATTAGAACTCAAATTTAGGTTAAAACTAAAAAAATAAATAAAACTGATGAGGTATAAATTATTAATATACAATAGTTTGATTTAAAATACTTTTAATTCTAGATAACAGTAAGTTTAGATCGATACTTAAATGCTATCAGCTTAATAACAATAAATCAATCTTAATAAGTGAAATACAAAGGCCATGGGACTGATTATGAAACTGATTGTTTATATACATTTAAATAAAGAAGCTTATCAGCTGATAGAAACACCAACATACAGTAAATCCCCTTCCCAGCCCTCCGTCCTACCGTTCGTACCTCTGGGCTGCAGTCCGGAGCAGCCGAGCCCCCGTTAAAGTGGTTCTGGGCCAGAAAGAAGGGAGAGTTAGCCATGTCCAGGATGGGGTAGTTCACCAGCACCACTTTACTGAAGTTAAACTTGTAGGTGAACCGCTTCCCTTTGGTTTTGTGCAAAATGCGCTTGTTGTAGTAATACCTGCAGAGGAGGGAGGAGAGGATATTGATGCGGGGATGGATGGAGAGGTGGAAAAGGATAAAGGAAAAAGGAAAAGAGGAGGGAAGGATTATTTTAATGCTCTCATCAAGGTTTTGTGTTTCCTCACTGTAAGCAAAGAATAAGTAAACAGTTTTAGCGCTGTGAGGCAAAGGGCTATGTTGATTTCCCACTGTTTTTATTCACCTCCTTTCTCAAATCAATTCACATCTCGCTTCCTTTATTCAATACAATGTGTTTTTTGAGAGAACTTTTACTCAGCGGATAGAAGACAAAAAACAGAAGAAAATCAAAATGCAGAATCTTTTTGAACTCCTGACATACAGTGCAGCCAAACTATTTCCTTCCATTTCAAGACTATTTTACACTTAAAACAGGGTTTTGTGAAGCTTTATATGTCAAAATGTGAGACTTTTCCAGGCTCGGCTTCACAGTTTTTAATTGAAATGTGAATCTTTTCTGAGGTTCAAGAGTTAAAAATAAAAGTTTATAAAACAGTTTTTAAATCTAAGTATATTTTATTTTATCAAAGCATACCATATTAAGAAAAGATTTGCTATATATTTATATTTTTTAGCTTACATAACAGTAATAACCAAACCAATTCAGAGTTTGAGTTAACTATCAAAACAGTCAGAGACACAGAAAAGCAAGAAACATTTCTGTCTCAGCAGAAAACAAACAAAATTATTCTAACAATATTCAATAATTATTCAGTTCCACTGGATTTCTTCTAGTCTATTTCATAAATAAAGAACTATATTTCAGATTTATAGATGTTTTATTGTGGCATTGCTTCGAGAGCATTAGTTTTAAACTCGAAACTAAAGAACTGATGACTTGAAGCTCATCAAAAAATAAAATACAGCTAAAAAAAAGCTGTTTCCACTGATTGCTGAGGAGGACATGAATTGTTTTTGTCATACAAATTTTTTTTTATGTAAAAATTGTGTCAATCTTTTTATACATATATATTGAGTGAAGCCTGTCAAATTTTCTTTCAGAAACAAACTTCTTGTTTGAATGAGAAATAAAAAAATAATAATCAAAATCTTTCTCAGATATGAATAACTATTGCCCCAAGTGTTGAACTCTTGGAGAAATTTTTTATCTTCCTCTAATTTTCAGGTTGAGTAAATTTATTTGCTAGAAAAACATGGTGAGAAATTATTGTCATAAATGAAATCACTTCTCAAATAAGAAAATAAAAACTGTTCACCAACGTAGGCTCACCAACCAGAAAATAAATAAACAATTCCTACAGATATTAATGCTTTTTATTTATATCTAACCTTACATTTTTGTAGATTTACAATTTACCAAACTTCAAAATAGGAAAGACAAGAGAACATGCCATTTGAACAAACCAACATCTCCAAGAAAAACATCTCCAAAGTCACTTTGGAGAACTGAAATAATATGTATTTCTCAGTCAGAATTTAGGTTATAGCATGATTAAACAACAAAACTTATTTTGAATTTGTACTTTAAAAATTGAGCCTTGTTGTCAGATACTACTGTGCATAAGACACTGAGAAGCAGTCATCATTTCCAACAGAGCAGCAGATTAACAAAACAACAGCAATCTCCATGGTAGCAACCTTCGGTGTCTCCCGACGGGCATGTCAAACCTTCGTCATGCCAGTTTCCTTTACCACCCACAGAGGTGTCACTGTGCACTGTGTGCCAGGATGCTGGGCTGATCAACGGCGGGGGTGCGCGGGGCACGAAGCCATCTGGCTCAGGTAAAGGAGCTGAGAAATCAGGGCTGGGGGCAGGATGTTGGGTGAAAAAAGCTACAGACGATTTATCGCGAGATTCCGACGAATGTTGAAGGAATTCTTTTGTCTCAAACAGATCACAGTCAGAATGCGAAACACAGCCTCAGCATTAAACAGGGGTATGAAGCTCCTCATTATGCAAACACACTCGATCAACAAACAGCAGAATGTTCATATCAGCATGTATTCACAGTGGCTGAACCCCAGTGCAATGATGTGTACATGTTTTGCTTTGCATGGCAATTGTGCCTTGGCCCCTAATTGAGCAATTAAGTGAGGCTAATTAAGAAGGCTAATTGTGGCCCCAGCCAATTCATAACAATTAGACTCTGACGACAGCCCCCATTTACAAGGGGCCAAAGGAAAGCAGAGGGGGTGGGGGGCAAATTGGGATGGGGTGAAACAAGTCGGGGTGGTGGGCGTTAGCAGAATAAAACTGTGAGTGATTGAGGGGGTGTAAACTGCTCTTCAAATGTGAGGCTGAGTGTTTTCACCATTCCTGGGGAAGTCCGAGCAATTTTCACACCGCAGCTTAATTTTGAAATCCTTATTGAATTTTTTATTTTGCAGCTCAATGGTGAACTTTCCATTAGGATGTCAGCTGATAAGGAGAAATTGAGGGTATTGACGTTCCCCTGGAGAAGTCTCACCTTTATCTTTCTCTTTTCACCGACATGAAAAAGAGAGGCGTTAAGTGAGGATTAAGCTCGGCGAGAGTAAACAAATAATGTAAACTGAGGGCAGGGGACGGGGCGGGGGGTGATAAACTAATCTGATACAGACATACCTCAGCGCCCGGCTCAGCTTGTCGTAGTTCATGTGAGGCTTGCACTTCCTAATCCCCCACAGCCGGGCCACCTCATCTGGGTCCTTGATGACGAACTCCCCATAGTCTCCCTGCCAGGCGATCACACCCTGATACTCCTCCTTCTGCAGCAGCTCCAGGATGAAGTGCCACAGCTGGATCTGCCTGGAACCAGGGCTCGACTCCGGCTTGTAGGCCCAGTCCGGGAAGGCGAACCCTAGGCAGCGAGAGAGAAACAACAAAGGAGGGATAAGGTTAAGGCCTGTCGTTTGTCCCGCTGCTCGCTAGGGGGGGAATGCTGTCTGAATGACTGATGAGTGATGGAGCTGAGGGATGATGTGTTTAATATCACAGCACGTGCCTTGAGCAATGTTAGTCTGTGCTAATGCCCTCTAGCCTCAACAGATTGGTCAGTGGGATGATGACAGCTCGCTGGGGGAGATTTGGTTGATGTTGCCTGGGCCTGAATTTTAACAGCCAACTGTATGCACATCATAGAAGAGCTCGCTTCAGCTGCCAGTGAATCTGGCTGTAAATAGCCTTGTAAAAACACAAGACAGAGCCAATTACCACCAGAGTCTGTAGCATTGCTGAAGAGTTTTTCAGCAAGATTTTTTTTTTTATGATGGTTTTGGTTAATCAGGCATAAATTTACTTGGATGGTTTCCCCGGAATATGTTTTTTTAAATTAATTTTTAAAGGAAAAACTTTTTGCCACAAAGTATGTGGAGATAAGTCGACTGACAGGAATCGGACTCACCTGGCGTCCAAAGGGCGGGCACCGGGGGGAGCAGCAGATCACTGACGCAGTTGCAGTCCATGCCTCCACAACACCTGAAACAATAAGACCAATAACCATGCATTTATATCTTGTATCTTATATCTTCTGCAAATAGAAGCAGTCAAACACAAGAGAATATTTACTATTAGTAAAGTTTACGCCAGCCGAGCAGCAACTTTGGTAAAAATCAAGATATTGCATAAGGGTCTAGAGAAGCGCCGTGAGTTCAAAACGGCACCTCAAATCGATGTGAAATACAGCAAGGTTATGTTTCATATGTCTTCGGTTGAGATAAGGTGTTTGATGGATGTGATCTTGTACAGCCACCTGAGGCCGTGTCTGATGCAATGTGGTGGACATCCCTATAGTGCATTTTCAACCGCAGGAATTACACAGATTTTTCAAAAAGCCACTGAAGCACATCACATTTAAAAAGAAAAAAAGCATTTTAAACATATATGTTAGAGTTTGACTTGTTCTCTGTGGATTTTTAAAAGTAGAATGTGCAAAATAAATTACAAAATATAAAGGGCAGATTAATGCTCTCTTATGACTTGTAGGCAGAATAGAGGTGTGGACGATGAGTTTGTGATGATCTAAGAGTTAAAATGCCCATCATATAAAGAATTCAGAACTTTCACCCAACTTTCATCTGAAATATGAATTTCAAGCTAAAATATTAACTAAAAAGTAGAACTGCTCTGAGAAAGTCTCTTTGAAATAATAATCTCAGCAAAACACAACAATAAACTTCCAAAAGGACTCAAACTCCTTGAACTATTTTTCCATTTTGCCACATTATAACTCCAAACTTCAGTGTATACAATGTATTTTTTTCTTTCTGATAGACCAACACAAAGTGATACATGCTGAAGCTAAAAGAAAAATGTTAATAGATTTTTATTTTTAAAGGTTTTACAGGTACTAGTCACCTTTATTTGCAGTAGATTAGGCAGAGAGCTAAGGGGGAAGACATGCAGGAATTGAACCCCAAACTGCTGTGTCGAGTACCAATGCCTTCTTTGTAGGAAACAGCTACTTTTCCTCTAATCTAAACAAAATTATTACATCATACTTTGGGAATGATTTTCCTTCAACATGTACAGGTAAGCTGGTGGGAGTTGATGGGACAATGCATGGAACTGAATTCAAGCAGATTCTGAAAGGAAACCTGTTAAGAGGTTGTAAAAGTCGTGAACTTTATGGCTTATTTCAACCTCCAGTAGAAAAGTCCGACTGAGCTTGAATCATTTTACATAGAAGGATTTCTAAAAATGTCATTCCCTAGATGAGTTGGTGGAGATAAAATCACTTTTCCTATTTTATCTGCTAAAAACCATAGAAAACCGCTAATTAATCTCCTTCAACTTCACACTTATAAGACTCTCTGTGTCGATCTGTCACACAAAATCCCAATAAAATATACTTAAGTGTGTATCAGGGTGAATATTCTATGATGTTAAGTACTTCTAAAACTAACTGTATTGTCTCAGTGAGCCTTTGAATGTATGCTAATGAGATTATATTATTCATCTGCAACATTTTGGCTCAAGTTATGTAATTTAGCAAGACATTTTGTTTATCCCTCAAAGACGGTTGTTTTAATTGCCACAACTAGGGAGGGCCAGAAGACGCATTTTCAGACAACTTGTTAAACGTCGTGAAAAAAGGAAAATACAACAAAAAAATCTGAGATTATCACGAATCGCAGCAACAGTGTTGTAGGACACAAAGCACCTGTGAACAGAAGCTGTTAAAGGTTTCCTCTCCTTTTTAAGGTGTAGTGTACTTCATTTATGCTTGTTTTTTGTGCTTACTGACATTAAAAAAGAACCATCTGGGTTTTCAGCATGTAAATTAAACAACCGTGAGCCACATGTTTGTCTCCAACCTTTGCTGCCTTACTGAGGAACTTCATGTAACAACTGATGCGCCATTTGCTTTATTCAATAAAAAAGTCATAAGGACTGAGAGTGCAATCACATTGAGGGTAATCTACAATTTCATAGTAAATCAGTAAATCTTATTTTCTGTCTTATATTTTTAAATGTTTACATTTTTAGATTTAGACACCCAGAAAGTCAAGGAATGACAAATTTAACCTTGTTTGTCCCTAATCTTTATCTGAAAATCTCAAAAAGATTGGTTGATTGCTTTTGTAGAAAAAATAATGGTGGGAGTTTTTAGTCTGATGCAATTAATGAGAAGAAGAAGAAGAAAAAAACAGATTTGTCAGTATTTGACTTGCAAAGATCTCTGGCTGATTAATTGGGACGCCACCAGAAACAAACCTGTAAGTTTTTGTATATAATTAAGTTAAAATACTTCTCACAAAATTGTATTAAATGAGAGAAAAATAAATAAAAAAATATATACATCTTTAATAACCATAAAAAATAACCAAACAAATTAATAAGCCAGAGCAAAATGTCATGAAAGTTTTTTGTAATTGACATGTTTGAAATTTCTCATCAGTCATTTTGTTTGATTTGATCTTGTAGATGAACCTCAGTATTTAAAAATTAAGAACACTTTTGAATGTCACTCAGAACCATCTTCTTACTCTGTTAATACAGTCTTACCTGCAACATTTTATTAAATTAGAGAGCATTATGATAACACCTGCCAAATAAACTCATTTAGATGTCTGCAGGCGGGAGACGTGGAGGAGGTTTTGTCGAGCGCTGGATCAGGTTTAGATGTTGCCGTTTCATGGGGGTTGTTTAACAAAAGCTCAGATGGAAGAGGCGAACCTGCTGGTGTCTTTAACGCTAGCCTCTCTCCGTTTCGTCTCGTCTCTTCTCTCTCTCTGCCTCTATTTAATTATGCTCTGTGAATTTTGGATTTTCCCTCCAGCATTGAAATGGAACGTGAATTATTAAGGTGTGTTTGTATAAATTATTATTGCTAACTCCAGGCATTTCTCACTCTCTCTCTATTGGCCTCGGCGTCGCTCTCGCCCCGTTTCTGTAGCCCTTGAATCGTGGCCCCTCTCGCCCTTCTTCTGCTCTTCATTCTCCTTGTGTTCAAGCTCGTTTCTTTGTCCGCAACCTTTTTCTCTCATTCTGTTTTTCCTTTCTCATCATTCTTTTTGGGTTTTTTTGTCTGCACACAGTGTTGCTCTCGTTTTTAAAGTGTTCTAATACCAGCTAATGTATGTCTTCACAAAAAACGACTTGTCACGTGGCTCGTTTTGCATATGATGTCATGCAATATCCAAAGTCTTATTTTCAACCAACAACACGAGTACTAGTTTCTAATAAACTGTATCTGAAGGACTCCTTGCTTCAAAGTGCGATCATTAGAAAGATGGAAGGTTCTTTGTGTCGGAGGTAGTGATCTATAAGTTTCCTCTTCCCTATGGGCTACAGGTCATCAATACTGCATCATCTCTTTCATTTGCCATATTCACATGGTCTGCAGCATGTATGGACTCGTCTCCTCAGAGGACCATATGCATGTGCGCCTATCAGTCGGGGGGCTCTCCATCTACCTCTCAAACCACCTACTCACCACCTCAGATCCATACCCATCCACTCTTTTTTCTTTCCCCCCCCATCCAGCAGCCTATCTATACAGGTGACTCCTCCTTTCCTGTTCCCCACCTCCTTTCTATTCACACACCTATCCACTGTCTTGCCTTACTCCCTGCCTTCTCTCCTGCCCCACCCACCTCCTTTTCACTCCTACTCTGTGTGTTTTGCTTCGCCGCAGTAATTTTCCGTTTGATTTCGGAGGTAATGCATTTTTTACAAATCAAAGAGGAAGCCAGGCTGCCCCTACCTCCTCCTTCTCCTCCTCCTTCTTCTCTCCATCTCTACCTCCCTCTCTCCTTGTTTTCTCCCTGCCCAGTCTCCTGTTCTTGCCCCTGTCGGCCCCCCAGGCCAGAGAGGAGATAAAGGAGCCCCCATCATTTCCTTGTTAGTTTTGATTTGGGCAGCACAGGGCTTTCAAGTTCCCCCCATCACCCCCAGAAACATTATAACTAGCAGCCAAGGGAATACAGTTCCTCGTACACACACACACACACACACACCCACCCACACACACGCACGCACACACACACCCACAGTTGCACATGCATACACAGACTGTCAGATGCAGGCCCATTGTAATGGATTGCACAGTCTCAAACAGATTCTGTAAAAATGTACGAGTATCCAGGTAGCCGTCACACGCAAACAGTGAGAGGCAGTGCACAAAAATAAGACATGGAGCCCATAGATATTGACTGAATCAATACTGACACACTAACACACATCTCACTGAGCAGAACGTGAGAATGCACTTTGTTTACTGTGCTGATTGTGAGGAGAGACATACAAAAAGACTCACAAAGCACTTTGTTTTGAGCACAGTGGCTGTGGAAACAACAGGCCGAACAAAACGACCTCTTTCACACAAAAGGTCACCAATAAGCCCGGCGTGGATGACGGATCACACTCTTAGCAGTGTGACAATATGAACAATAGAGACACAGAGTTACTGTACATAGTCACATCTTGGAAACAAAAAATAAACAAATCAAACCAATTTTCGCCACTCAGTCACGGTGCTCCACGTGTTTTGAAGGAGACGCCTGCGCCGGCTTTAACAAACAGATCATTACTGCTCAGGACCTCCGGTGGGCTGATGAGTCACACACATTCACACGGCTTGCAGCAGAACACTGTGTGCTTGTGACCTGGCAAAACAACAGTTCAAAGGCACACAGAACTCGGAAGATCAAGGTTGAGGGGTCAAAGGCTATTTTGTAATTTTGTGCCAGTTTTAAAGACACCACAAGATGAAGATTAATTAGGAAAACAAGTTAATAATTTTAAATACAGAGTAACTTTTTTGGACTCATTCTAAAGTTCAAATATAAAAGTTTATTGCAATTATATTAGATATATTTTATTTGATTTTGATGCAAAACCTGCAGCCACATCATGTTAAGTGGTTCAAAGATTTGAGTGGAAGTGTGTACTATCCTTGTATCTTCTCTGGTGAGTCTGGTTCCCTTAAAGTGGCAGAGCAGATGGGATAATCTCCACATCGCATAAGTAAATTCACTCATCTAAATGCATGACAGACAACATGTGGTTTAGGCAACAAAATAAATGAGCTATGTTGATTATAAATATAGAAAGGTTAACCTCTCAGTTTTGGTTGAATTTTTGAATATATAATTTTCTCTATATATCTTATTCATAAGAATATTCATAAGAATATTTTGGGTAAGAAAAATATCTAAAGGCACACTAAATCCAGGTCTTATTTATACATTATAAAAATCAATAATGATTCAAAAAAAAGAAAAGGATATTTGGGATAATTTAATCCAGCTAGAAACATTCCTAAGATTCCTGTCATAATTGAAAGTGGTCGCGCCAAACAGAAGGAAATGTTATTAAAAATCATTGGCCAAAAAAGTCAAATAATTATTAGAATCCAAACATGTTGCAACATCCATACCTGAAAAATGACTCCACACTATGATGCTGCTCCCATCATGTTCTAATGTGGAGGTTTATAATCAGTTTACTTAAGAATTGTCTGTGCCAGTATTTATGTCTGCAAAATGATTTTTATAAAACTTTTCAATAAAGTCTTGATTATTAGAGCCTCAGATGTGTATAAGTTCATTCATCTTGACACCATATACCTTTGAAATAAACAAGAAACTTTTCAAAGGAGTCAAGTCAAGGCAAAATGATTTTCTTTGAGTTGTAGTTGAACTTTTCTGTTGCCTAAATTTGCCAAGTTAACCCGACTGTAAAACAAAGATCCAAAGGAGAATTAAAAATACACCTTTGGTGCAAAACCAAAAGGAAAACTGAACATGACCAAAACGATGATCACCTGTCTCAAAGCCTTGTGCAACTCAGGTCTAAGGTTGTTTAAACCTTAGACCTTTAGATATACCATGCATCTCTTTGACCTATTTAAACTGACATTCTAATTGATCTCAAAAGTATATGACTTAAACTGAATTTTGATTTGTTGTTAAAACCCACAATGCAAATTGTGATATCTAAAACATCCTAAAATGTTCTTTTGACCTCAGACTCTCTGATACTGATGACAGTTTTTGGGGTGTGTGCATGTTTGGGTCCATCATAAGAGCTGCTGTACTTTGTGCAGCTGAGGTTAGTAGGCCACTGACGAGCGTATGAAGGGAAAACATACTGTAACTCTGTTTAGAAATTCTGCAGAGTGACTGGGGTAGAGCAGAGAAAAGGGGGGGCAGTTTGACATTCAGGCAACATTATGTCTCCAGTGCTGTCTAAAGAAGGAAAGAGTGATGGGTTGCGATATAAAAAGATAGAAAACTGTGAGAAGCATGAAGAGTCTGGCCTCTCTTGCTTTCTTTTTCCAAGAGATGAAACAGACTCAGTACATCTGTCTCATCTTCCTCTTTTTTTTTCTTCGGTTGCCCCTGAAAAAGGCCCGACTGAACCCTCTCCCTCTCAATTCCTCTCTCCCGCTTTTCTCCCCTCTCTCTGTTCCTCTCCCTGGTTAGCTCTGACACACTGGTCAGCCTCGGGGTGGAAGAACAGAGGGACTCTGCTATGGGTTTGTTACAGGAGATGGAGAGAAGGAGAGAGGAGATACAAGGAGGGGAGAGACAGAAGACTGAAAGAGCAGGAGGAGGAGGAGGAGGAAGGGGGTTGTTCAGGGAAAAGGAATAGAAACCGCCTATCCAAACGCAAAAGAAAAAAGTCAATGCTGCAGGTATAGTAGCTTATGGTCCTTCTCATTTGTCCACATTTTTCTAAAAATGTGCAGCAATACTGAAGATGTATGCATCATATAAATATTGAATCATTTATGTATGTTGTACCATTAAGGTTTTCATAGTTGGATTGAAAAAAGGTTATTTTTTAAAAACTCCATCTAAATCATAAGCCTCAGAGAGAAACAGTTTCATTTTTTAACAAATAAGAATAATACCTTCATTAGTCAATATAGATGTAAGTCCACAGGCTTCTTTAAAGAAAGCAAATCAACAGCAAAAACTTACTCTACCCTCAAATAAACTGAAACCAGTTTAAGAGCCTAAAATATTTCAAAATACTAAAAAACGACTCCTTTGATTCAAAATCACCAAAATAGACAGCTTATAGTGTTTCAATGGATACGTTAACACCTTTCATTTTTCTATCTTCTAAGCAGAAAAGAGTTTAATCAGTAAAACTATAGAAAGACATTCTGTATGAGTCAAGGTGCTCATCTATCAACTTCTACAGCACCAAAACGTGCACATGATCACTCATTTGTATCATGAATCCATACACCCATCGCACTGTCATATGAAAGGGAGAGGAATCAGTGCAGTTGCTGTAATGGGAACAGGCAGCCATGCAGCTCTGTCAGTGTATTTAACCAAGATGTATAGTTACAGGAGCACCGAGGCTCTCTGCCCGCTCTCCCACAGAGCGCACATTACTCCACACTGCAGGGGCAGAGCTAATACTGAGTCCTTCACACTGAGACGGGCTATCATCTGACAGCACAGCCCAGTCAGAACACCAGCCAGTGAAATTCAGTTTGAAAGATACAGAGCCACAGTGGTTATAGGGATTGCCGATGATTGTCAGTTCGCTGTTATGGCCGCTCCTCTCTTCCACTTGTTTCTTCACTACTCAGAACGGTAAGAAATACAAACAAGAATACATGCCTAAATACCCAGCTTTGTGACGCGAAAAAGTTTTGCGTATACAGTAGCAGTCCTTTTTCGAAAACTTTTCTTCCAAAGCGATATAGATTTTCTGATAATCTTTTAATGTGATCTTTTTAATGGTCCACAAGGATTTCAGGGGATCTTTCCTTTGGACAATGGCTGATTTTCCCTTCGTTTTAAATTCAATACCTAATCATTTTCAAAGGATTTGGGTTTTTGTTTGCTTAGCCATTTATCAGTGATCTATGAATCATGGAAGCATCTGATCGACACCAAGACTGAACAAATGTTGTGTCCACATTGAGCAAACAACCTCGAAAGGAATCAATTTTACATTGTGTCTTTAGGGGCCTCGTTGTAGCCAAACATAATTTGTTCTAATTTTTATAGACAAAGACTGCAGATGATTGCCTTTGAGAGACATAAGTGGTGTTTTAATAACAATAAAAGCCAAAAGAGCTAATACACAAACGATTTTTATCAGAAGATGGTCTTACTAAGGTATAATGAGACATCTCGCCACTGATTAACAGTTTTCTTATGTTTCGTAAACAAGCTTTTAAGACTCTACTTTATATGTGGCACTTTTATGTTTACAACAAGCAAACAAAACTTAACATGATTGTAGACATTTTTATAAAACATATTGTAAGTCAATGTCTACCATATTTTCAGCAAATAATTCCTTGCTAATTTTCTCCTTATAAAACTAGATAATGTTTTGTCTTCTTGTAGTAGACATAGCAAAAGAAATAAAATATACAGTTTGGTTGTCAAAACGGGCTTTAACCTACAATTGTCACAAGTGAGCATTAATTTGCCTGTACTGATTTGAGTATGAACACATAAGGACATCAGGATTTGAGATTTAGTTACAAAAAGGAAAAGTATTCCTTTGTAAAGACTCCTTGAATCTTTAAGTGTTTTGAAAACAATAATGGTCTAAAATTTATAAATATTTTAAATCACTTTAAAGGTCATTTATATTCTTGAAAGGAAGTCTTTGCCTAAACCCAGGGGACAGAGGGAGATATTTGACCCTACAATGTCAAAGGAAACTTCCTGACCAAAATTTTAACAAAACTTTGCTACAACGGCAGTGGTTTGCGTATGAAGATTTACTTTAAAAGACTAAGATAGTACAGCAGCATACTGGTGTTATAAATGAAATGACACCGTGAAGCCAGTTTGGTTTTAGTTAAAGTGTCTGAATTAGACAATAAATTCATCAGGTAAAATTTTTTAATAACTCTTCACATCACTGGACACTATCTCCTTGTTGAAGCACAGTGGTGGCAAGATAATACTGTGGGTACCTTTTCTTTAAGAAAGCAAGCAAAATTGCAGTGTTGATTGGGAGATCTATCTATCTATCTATCTATCTATCTATCTATCTATCTATCTATCTATATATCTATCTATCTATCTATCTATCTATCTATCTATCTATCTATCTATCTGAACTCCAATTATTAATATTCCTGACAAGAAGTTAAAGAGCATGTGCATAGATATGAGGATTTTGTGTGGGAAGCTGTACATAATATGACAAATTTAAAGCAAAATCAATGAACCAACTCCAATTTAAAATAAAATAAAAAAATAATAATAATAATAAAATTACCTTATGAAAACTATTATTTAGGAATGGGTGCGATTTATAAGATAATTTACCTTGTAAAGCAATGAATTGCAACAGTGCTTACTGAGCTGGTGACTCAGTAAGCACTTAAATACCCTATTAAGCACACAGGTAGGTATGTAAAATTGGATTCATAAAAGGAAAGGAGGTCATTTAATAACAATGTGACTTCTAGCATTTTTAATTGTTCGAAGAACAATTCAGGTTCAATATTACAGGATATGAAAATCACTTTGAAGATTGCTATGTGTATATACGTATATATATATATATAGGCCTATATATGTATATATATACGTATACATATATATATATATATATATATATATATAATATTTATATATATATATATATAATTATTATTAATTTTTTTTAAAGTCTTTCAAAAGCCATTTCTATTCATGTAGCGAAGTCAGGTGAAATTTAGACTCCAACTGGGCTCATAAATATGAGCCATAGCCTGTGATAAATAAAGGAACTTGTTTTCTCAGATGTTCATGAAAGGTGAAGAACTCCTACAAGAAGTTGAAGAGCAGGTGAGTGGGGATGGGGATGAGGATGTTGAAGCGCGCGAAACGGTACATTGGTATGATATGGAACGCCGGCCTTAAGAAAATAAGGAGGGGAAAGGATGAAGAAAAAAAAAGCATCAATCGATAGGGTTAAATTATTCATCGTCATTAATTATCGATCGCTCTCCACTGCCGGCTCGTCCGCCTCGCGCCAGAGTTGAAAGGAGGGAAAGCGCGCTTTATTAAAACCGGCTCGAGCCTCATTGTTTCATGTCCCGCGGCAAAGAAAAAGCTCGAGTTTGGATCTGCCCGAGCCAGTAGAAAAATACACACACACACACACAAGCTGCACCTCCTTCCTTTGCTCTCTCTCTCTCTCCCTCTTTCTCTTCTCTTTCTCTCTCTCTCCTGACGCGCGGGAGAAGCTTTGGGGAGCTTCGCGCGGTGTTCATGGGGCGGCTGTGTCTCGCGTGGATCGATGAGGGATCAATGGCTCGCGCTGACTAATAGCCAGAGAGCGCCTTTGATCTCGCGGCTGAGAGATCAAAACCTGCGCAAGAGGGTAGAGAAATAGGAAAAGAAACTGTGCCGGCGAGCTGACCTTCACACACATTCACTCACACGCGCACGCACTCCCAGTGATGTGTACGTAAACGCCACGTAGCCCACCGCAGCTTTTAGGAACCTGACTGCAGGATATCCTATGAGCAAACAAGCTATATGAGAGGTGCATGGTAAAACGCCACGTTCAAGTACAAGTGTGATACTCCCGCGCGCACTTATCACACTCCTACAGGCGCGCGCACACGCCACTGTGTGTCCTTGTCGGGTTGCTGCTGTTCTTGATTATTTTGACTTCCTCAGACAAGGTGATGCGGTTAGATAGAGGGAACCATCTGTTGGTTCCAGGGAGCAGATGAGTGTCCTGTGGGCTTAAATTCACGCCTATTGAGAAGAATAGGTGGGGTGGATTAGTCCTGGACTTGGTTACAATGTTTAAAGTTGTTAGGTCTAAAAAAAAGACCCAAAGCTCAGGGGGAAAAAAGAATATTCTTTAGCAGTTAAGATTTAAAAATTAAAATGAAAGTGTTTTTTGTGGATCATGAGTGAAAATAGCTTAAACAAAAACATTTAGAATAAAAGTGGTTATTGGTCTGTTTTGCTGCAGCAGAACACTTTAGTTTTTGGGACACACATGAAAAAATTGCAAACGTCTTTTTAGTGCAGGGAATATGAGTCATGAACAAGTTGCAAGAACAGAATGATGTCGTGTTGTTGCACCAAATAAAAAGTTCTTCTGCAGTATTAATTGGTTTGTGTCTTAAAGGGTAATTTGCATCAACTTTGTCATATGTGGAACAATGTTTTTTAAGTTTTTAATGTAAAAAGATTAAAGTGCATGGAAAATTCAACAATTCCCAGTTAAGAGAAGTGGAGATATTGAGAGTTTTAACTCAGTTTTAACATGTAGTTGTGTATGAAATGTTGTTATGGTCATGTAGAATTTATCCTTTTTGTGAAATTTCTGGGAACGATGGCAGTTTAACAAGATTGTATAATATTTTTTACTTTTGTGGATGTACAGTGGAGGAAAAACCTATTTGAAACCCCAGATTAATTTGTAAGTTTTCCTGATATTATTTGATTGCGTGAAATAAGTGTTTCATCCTCAACCAAAATCTAGCACAGAGGTCAGATTTGCAAACATCTCAGAAGGGATCTCGGTCCACTTGTCTTTATTCTCCAAAGGTTTCAAGGCTGTCACTTGGCAGCTCAAAGTTTCCACTCCCTCCAGTGTTTTTTGCTGGGACTGGCTTCAAGGTGAAAGACCCATCTATGACCCATCTTCAGGAAGTTCTACTCCAACATTCTTTGGTTCGTGGCCCTGTTTATCGGTTCCTTAATGAGTTGAAGTTCCTTCCTTAGCGGAGGACTTGGCTCAAAAGCATATTGTTTTCACGTCCTTGTGGATGGTTCATATTTATCATTTCTCTGCGATCCAGCAGAACTCAATGCTGTTTTTATTTGACCACATCACTTCCTCACAAGCCTCCTCTGTATCATTCACATGTCCAATGGCATACTTCACATGGGACTGTGCATGTGGGTTTTTCAGCGAGGGGATTCTGCCGCCACTGCGGGATCTTGATTCATTTTGGCAAAGTGTTCTTTATTGGTAATGTGATCCATGCAGCCTTGAAATCATGGGAAACTTCATTTCTTTTAATTCTGCAATTTCATCTTTCTCAGAATCATCTTTTATTACCCACAAGCTAAGATCTTGCATGGCACATCCCTGTTGTCCCCAAATTCTTCCATTTTCAAATTATGGTAAAAACATTGGTATCCTCATCAACAAACTTCTTATTGATGGTCTTGTAGTCCATTCCAGCCTTTTGTGGTTTTGCCAATCTTGTCCATAACATCCTTTGACAGCACCTTTGTCTTGTCCCTAGTGGTGGAGATGCTTGAATAAAACAAAGTGGATCAAATCCTTATTTCATTCAATCAAATGCAATTTAATTTCTAACCCTGATTTAAGCCTTTTTTCTGAACTTTAGTTAAGTTAATTAACATCTTTGTATGAGGCTAAATCTGCAAACTTGGGAGGATCAAAACTCATGTGCTTATGACAAAGCATATCCAGAAACATTAAACTTTTCACTAATATCTTCCTCATCTGACATGGTCAAATGCCTGTTTGTGAATATCGTAGCTTGGATCTTTTAAAAAGTGTCAAGTGCTCAACAGGCCAAATTCCTGCAGTAAATGAGCCAGGTTTGGAGATTTAAAGTGAATAAGTAATATCATTCATCTTAGATACTCATGTTATAGCTAAGAACCTGTGGCATTCTTCAGTGTACTTGTACCTTAACGAAGTGCACACTTTATAAAAGAATAAAAACATATGTTATAAAGTAAAAGTTTTGAACAGTTAGTGTACATGGAGATGATTTTTCTTTTGTGTGCTGAGACTAAGATGAGAAGGAAAAGAAGGATGTTTATTATCATTCTTAAACAAACAGGATAAGTGTGTATGGAGTCCTTGGAGTGATTAAGAGCCAGCATTTTTCCTTGTGAAACAATTAGTGTTTTCCACACTTTTACCTGAGGAAATGCGCAAACCTGAGTCTCTGTCTCTCTCCTTTTCCACATCATACCCGGCCCATCTCGCTCTCTTTATCCCCCCATTTGCCCTCCCTCCCTTCCCACTTTGGTCAGTGAGTTACTCTCTATATCGCGCTCACTTCCCGAATTAACCACTCAAGAAGTCACCACCGACTCAATCAATAGCTCATACATAAACCCTGCTATAATCGCTCCCCCTGCCTGTCTGTCTGCCCCCCTCTCTCCCATCTAACCTCTCCTCTCCTCCCCCCCTCACCAGCACACTTTTCACACATCCCTTCCCTTTCATTTTTGTGCCTCTGTCATTTACATGCCTTCCACTTTTCAACGTCTGATTATTTTAGACTCTGATAAACATCAAACTTTTGTCACAGGAAGGTAATCAATGTTTTTGTGAAGCTGCTGTATCAATTTTGCAATTTAGCAGAACTAAATAAAACTACACGTTTGTCATTATGATCGTCCACATGGACGGCACTGCGATAATTTCATGCATATATACCACTCAGTTATCACTCCAGCTATATATTTAGCAACCAAATCAATTTTGTATTTAAGAAATAAGAAGGTCAACTACTGTTTTTAGCGCATCCTGAGTCTCATCTTGCAGTTTGATTTTGTTTTGTTGAAGAGGAGACATGTTGAGAGTTTAATCAAAGTCTGCATAACATCCACAAGTATAGAAGGACATTTACTAAAAGAAAGACTTAAAACAAGTAACTTTTAACAGAAATTCTGTTTGGTCGATTTTCTGCTTTGTTACAGCAATGCTTTGGGAATAAATGTTATACTGTTGAAAAACAGGTTTAATTCCCTTTAAAGGGTTCCTCATTTGTAAAGAAAATGGATTTGTAGGTTACTGTGTTAAATATTTGGACTGTTCCCATGAAATCCTTGTCCAATCTACTCCACCAATGCCAAACAAGGTTTTATGGAAACAGTGGGACGATGTGGGGAAGCATCTGCCTCACTGGCAAATAGGACTTGTCATGATCAGAGGCGATCTCAAGGATATCCCAATGAGATTGTGCAACCAGTGGCAATCCCCTATCTCCACTTTTAGGGACTAAGCTCTGTGCACCAAAAAGACAGTGCTCACTCCTACAGAGAGGGGTTTATCAAAATCTATCTCCTTAATTCTGGAGTGTAGAAGATGGAAGCATCTGACAGCAGTCCTGACCTTATCTTCAATGAATACCTGTGGGAGCGACCTCAGGCATTCTGTTAATGGCAGAGTGACCCACACAGTCACACTGGTTGACTTGTAGAAAGCACTAGTTAAACAAAGAAGTGTGTGACCAAGCTAGTGAGTAGCATAAGGAAATGGTGCCATGTTGTTGTGGCTTTGTATCGTTCTTCAACTCAAGTTCAACTTAGCGTTAAACTAAATTTTGATCAGTTCAATTGAATTGTGCTCAGTGCAATCAAACTGAGTTCAGTTACATTCAGTTCACAAAAAAGGTCCAGAGAACAAACAGGATAAACTCAAATCTCACACATTTATCCCAACTCAGTTAAGATGGTTACATTATAATACATCAGTACATCACTAGTAATAGTCAAATTCACATTCATTCCAGTTACATAAATCCAAGTTAGCAACACATTTCGTTTTCAGCCAGCCGCCAAGGTATAAAAACTTTTCTATGCAGAACATTTTCATCACTTTAAGTTAGTCCTGTGCACTACCATGTCTGGTGTTTCCTTAGTTTATAAACTTTAGTAAAGTATAAATCTTAAGAAACACAAAAACAGCGACTTATTAAAGCTTGAATGTATGTGAAAACAACTAATGACCACTAAGAGCACTCTGTCTGTCAGCGTGACTCTAAATCACTTTCAATTCTAAACCAAAAGCACACCTTCCACAGCCAAATAAATGATGAGACAGCCAGCTGAAAACTAATATAGCTTTTCTGAACATAATGCATCATTTCTAGTAAATTCTTGATGCTCCTTTTGGAGTAATTTCAACTGCTTTGGTTTCACCATCTTCTGTAATCCTTCTGGGACCTGATATTTGTGTAACATCACTATAAAATTTATTACAGGAGCAGAGTAATTCTTTTAAGTGCAAAGACACCATCAGCCCATGTTAGTGTGTCCAGCCAGAATGGGCCCAGTATTGCGTTATAGAAAAAACAAGGAGACATCAATATTACATTATCTCATGTTTAACTGCGAGACACAGTTGTTTTGGGGGCCTTAAAGATATTGTATTACCCAAGGAGATGCAGGCAAAAACATACACACACACACACAGAATAAAAAAGCATTTGAAGAAAGGAAAGAAAGGGAATAACACACAGAGAATTTTAAAATTATAAGGCCTCCACACCCTCTGCTCCTATCCCCTTCTCTCTCTGCCTCTCTCTATCTCTCTTTCTCTGTTTCTTCCCTCGCTTCTCCTCTGACTCTCCCTCCAAAGTCTTTGATTCGTCCGTACGGTTTGATCTGCAAGAGAGCGAGTTTTGTAAACACATTTTTCACGATCATATAGCCACGGGCAAGGGGAGCGTGAGGCGCGGAGGAAGAAGAAGGAGAGACTCAGAGAGAGAGAGAGAGGGTGTGTGTGCGTGTGGGGGTGAGTGTGTGTGTTGGAGAGGGGGGTGGGGGGTTACATTTAATGAGAGTGCAAGATGGAAGGATAGGCTGACAGAAAATGTGTGGATGGAGTCTGAAATTTGGACTGACTATGATAGCGCACATATGAGAAAGACACGGACATGTTTAAAACGCACACACACACACACGCACACACACACGCAGGGGAGTTGAGGTTGATGGTTTTGAAAAAGGCAAAGCATCACAGAGGTTGACGAAATGTGAAGCAACAAGGAGAAAAAGCAACTTATTCAGTTTTCCTTATGATGCAGAGTTCTGCGACTCCCCCAACACAGAATCCACCGATGTGTCACTTTCTCAGTGGGGCCCCCAATGGGGGGCTAACAGGTTGGGGGGCTGACATGCAAAGAATTTAAAATCCTGGATACTTCATTTTGTGGGGGGCTTAAAATGTCAGATGTTTTGATTATTAGAGTCCCACAGTGTGGCCTCCCCTTACAAGACTGTGCACTTCTTGCAGCGGCATAAGAAGTAAGACACCCGGGATCGATGGCCACCACAACAAATGATGCGCCATGCATGGCATTTAGTTAAAAAATTAGAACACTATTTTAAAATCACAGACACTATTTGTAGTAAGGAATAAAAAAAAGCACATTCCCCCCTTTGAAGTCAACAGATTTTGGGGGGTAGAGGTACTTGACAACACAAACGTATTGATGCTGTCAACAGTAAGGAGTTTAAACCATGACATTATTTTTCTAACTGTTTCTAATGCTTGAAGTACTGTTGATTAGATGCCAAACACAGAAAGGACTGTAGTTTTTTGTGTTTTTGTCTGACTCCATGAAGCCCAGAAGAGTCCCTTCCTTGACACATGTTGCTGCGCACAAACGATCAGATGGCTTAAAATAAGTCAGAGTCTAAAGATGACAACTACACTTTTCCCTCCTTAATAAGAAGACTCCAAGATAAGATAAAGCTTTATTGTCATTGTCACAAGCCACCAACATCAACAACATCGTGACTGGAAGGTGGCTACCTCAGCAGATAGCATGACTAATTAATCAGCTAATTTCAGACAATTTAATGTGAGGAGGTGTGAGAAGTTATAATGTTATAAACATGCTGCAAAATTTAATAGCTGGTTATTTCGGTATTTTTACTTCAATCACTGCATCAAAATAAAACCCTAAAACAAAAGATAGAAGTTTAACTGATGTAATATTGTAGCAGCACCAGAAATATTTGTTGCTTTTCTGTTTTAAACAAAAGGAATTGGATCATTTTACATGTTTTCAATTTCTTGCCTAAATACAGTCAGCGTAAAACCGTGGTATTTTTTTATCCAAGTCTTTCATAATGTTAGAATCTCATACCAGCATGTTTATGACAGACAATTAAGGGTGTTTAAAACTCATCAGGAGAATTGATATTTACTATTTTGTGTGATGTTATGTTGAATTTCTACCATAGGTTTTGGTTTTACTGTCCTCCCCCCTGGTTATTATTAGCCCCGAATATGGCCACCGCTCCACAAAACATTCTGGATGCGCCCCTGCACTTGATGCATCACACACAGCTCAACTCTCTGTGGGTTGAGCTGTGTGTGATGCATCTCGTTTATTCATGATGAACAGAAAAAAAAGAGAGAACCGGCTGGAAAACAGATTATGGAGCGAGCCAATAAAACGTCGTGCGCACAAGACGGTAAACAAACAAACAAAACACACTGTGGTGCAAAGCTGAACTAATAAAAGTGCGGGGCTCTCATTCTCTACACTCTATTCTGTTTTTGTTTTTTTTTCCACTTGGTTGGAACACTTTAGGTTTTTTTTTTCATCTGGCAGTTGATAATCCGGTTAGGTTCGACCGGCTCCGGTAATGGCGCTAAAGCGTCGACTTCATATATGAGGACGGAGCAGCAGAGAGATGTGGCACAGAACGATGCGGGGGAACAAGAGGAGCGTTTGTGTGACACGGTTTAGTCTGGATTTAACCTCATTCCTCACAGAGTTGAAACTTTCGATTGTTCTGTTGCAAAATGGGGGGGGGGGGATCTCACGTAGCATATTTGTAACTATTTAAAAAGAAATGAACCCATTCATATAGGCCTTAAAAGATAGATGTAAATCTACTAATAATAATAATAATAATAATAATAATAATAATAATAATAATAATAATAATAATAATAAATTATCTCGGTCCCAGTTTAAGGTCAGTTTGTTTTGCTAAAAGACAATCCGCAACAATCTTGAAAAATTCCCTCGCGTCACTTGTTCAAAAAAAAAAAAAAAATTTCTTTTCATTTTTTTCTTCTTTGTATTTTTTGTCTTCTTTTTTTTAAAATGCTTTTTAGAAATAAGAATAGCTGCGAGCGGTCTGTAAAGTCGGTTGTCAGAATATATGTGCATTTGTGTGTTTTTGTGTGTGCATACAGAGCGGCGGTGCAGCGTTTCCTCTTCCTCCTCTCTCTTCCCTTTCTTCTCTGTCCGGGGAATTGTTCTCAACGTCCACAAACACACTGCAAATACCCGCCGGCCCAGCGGCATCGATTTCTAATTAGACGCCAGGATAATCGTTGGAGAGAGATGAAAAAAAAAAAAAAAAAAAGTAGGGGAAAAAACAGAAGAGAGTGATCGAGCGAGTAAATAAATATATATAAAAGAATTAGAGCCCAGATTAACTGAATGGATATGAGCATTGAGGGGGAAATAAATAAATAAAAAAAAGAGAAGCAAAAGGTGAACTTGGCGGATAAATCTTGCGTGAACTTGAACGGGAAATGAGGCTTATATACACGGGGGGACGCAGGCCGGAGTGAAGTGTGAAGAGGATTTGGGGATTGGATTCGGAAATTATGCCAATTTTTATTTTTATTTTTTTAAACCGCTCTAACATTCTGTTTTTGGACGATAAATACTATTTCCAACAAAGAGTTTTAAGCAAAAACTCAAACGAATTATACGAATTAAATAAGTATTTGTTTATTCATCGATGTTTGCTCCTTTAAAGGTACCCACCTTCCTGAAAATGTGATAGAAATCAACTTTAAACCGGAGTATCCAACATCTCTTCTTAAATTCCCATCCTCTTTGTTTTTTTTTTTTTTAACTCTCCCTCTTTTTTGTCTCCTGACAGACTGTGACAAGGGGTGGTGGGGTTACCGGAGGTTTGGGGGGCGCAGGTAGCTCGTTTACTTTAATTAACGTTTCATCATCGTCAGAGCGCGGCCGCGCACCGTACCCGCTCTTTTCATGCTGCTCCGTCTCTCATCCCTACTCTCCCTACATTCATCATCTCCCTCCTTCCTCCTCCTCCTCCTCCTCTGCTCTCCCTTCTGGTGGCATCACCTCTCATCTTTTTTTTTTGTATCCTCTATAACTCCTCATATCGCTCCCTGTGCGCTTTTTCTCACATCCACTCAAGCGCACAGTTTAATCTTTCAAACTCTTTCCTTCCTAATCGTACCTTAACTGCGTTCTCCCTATTTTTCCCCTTTCTCCACTTTCTTTTACATAATCCCAATTATTAATTTATAAGGATATATCATTGTGCAAACCGACTCCTTAACTCAAATCAATTGGTCAAATTAAAAGGCTTTACAAAGTATCCAGACGCCATGAACTTTTTCCACATTTTTTTCTGGAAACATCCACAACTTCTGCTCAGTGTTGGGCGTTTTATGACCTCAAGCAAATTTGCTTAGAGGGATTTGTCTGCATTTGTAGTTCCCATCCATCTTCCAATCAACTTCCATGAGCTTTCTCCCCCTTATCCCTATTGAAGACAGAAAAAGCATGCTCACATGTTCACATCATGCCCACAGCATGATGCTGCCACCACCATGTTACACAGTAATATTTCTACCAATCAGCAAATCTCTGCATCTCCTCCAGAGTTGCCATGAGCTTCTTGGCTGCTACCCTGATTAGTGCCGTTTGTTTCCAGTTGTGCCATACTCTATATTTTTGGATGATGAATTATAAGATGTTCAAAATCTTGGGATATTGTTTTATACCCTACCTTACTTTAAGCTTAAACTCTACAGCTTTATGCTTGACACGACCGCTGAATCCCTTGGTCTTTAGGATGCTGTTTGTTCACTAATGTTCTGTAGCAGCCCTCTTAGGACTTCAATAGATCCCTTCACATAACTCTGCCATTAAATTGCAGGATTTGCCAGTTAAGTGACTTCTGATGGCAATTTATTGCACTAGATTATGTCTAGGGGAATTAAACTATATAGGGGATGATGATGCTTTTGCAAGTCACTGCATTAAATACACTGTGAAACGTAATTCTTTACTGCTGTATAGACTCATATGCAGTAACGCGAACATAGCAGTGAAATAAAACAAAAAATACAATCATGCTGTCAAGCAAGAAAGTCCATTTCACTTCAAAGCTAGTTAGTCATTAACAAGCAATGAAATAAGAGGCTTTCTGCACAAGCTAAGGAACTGCAGGACTTTAAACAAAACAATCATATTCTGACTCCCTTTATTTCTTTTCTGTTTGTGTTAAATGTGAGAGACAGCAGGAAAAAGCAGGTCACACACGTATGAGATAAGAAAACAAGAGCTTAGCACTTTGGCCGTTTCTTTTGCTTAAAGGTTGGTATTATTTAGCTTTGGATTCAGATTTAGAGAGCTTTTAATGTTTTTCAATGGATAAAATTTTGCACAGTGGTTGTAAAATGTATGAAATGCAATGATCAATAAAAAAAACAACGAGGCAATAAAAGTAGGTACACTGAGAAACATAAAACAGACACACAAGCAATCAAACTTGAATTAAACATCAAAAAAGGTCAAGGGAATGGCTAATGGTTATGAGCTCAAAGGAGGAATTATGAAAAATGATTGTGACGATCCGTATCTGTGCTTGAGAATATTGGCAGAACTTTTGGTAAAACTTGTCTGTGATGGATTTGTGTCAGAAAGCCTTTATGGCAGCTGCTTTACTGTCAACATTAACTATGTTTAACTAGTTGTGTTTTGTGCAATAAAAATCCTTTCTGCTCCCAGTTAAGATCTTTAGTTGACATTTGAGCCATTATAAGCCACTATTTATAGGTTTGTTCACATGTTAAGAATTAAGATTAAAGATGTTGATCCTCTGCACGTACCAGGTTCTTCTCTTTGTGTTTGATAAGAAATTACTGTAGGATTTAAATGAAGCAAACAAGATTAAATTATTTATTCAGGTTTTTAAGAACCTTGTCCCAGAAATAGTTTTAAAATGTTAAAGGAGTACAATGTCCGGGATAAAGGGACATCTTTCACAACCTTATAGTACAATAAATGTAGATCTCTATCATTGAGGTGCAATTTTTTGTATCCAGCAGTTAGGATGTCTACATCAGAAACATTCAGGCAGTCCCAGAACGATGCAAGAACTGATTTTAAAGCAAATGAAAACACCCATGAAAAGAGAACATTCAAGTTATATACAATTATCTAGTATTTTACTAACCTTTTTCTATATAAAACATTGGAATTTTGAGAAAGGGATCAATAAAACCATAAAAAACTTTACAGAGCACAATAGCACTGAATCCCCCTGGAGTTATTTTATAAAGGCTTGGTTTCGATAAGGTGCTGGGAAATGGCAGGTGTTACATGAAGCAAATACAAAATGGAAGAAATGAGAAAAGTAAATGTAGTTAGGACTTGTATGGTTCAGCGAGATCTAGGCGTGACTCACTCATGGCTCGGGACTCAGCATGGAGCGCTCTGATAGTTTAAACAGTTTAAAACACTTACAGTGGTAACCGGATTTGTAGCCTTGTGGGGTTAAGAACTTGATGAAATCCGCCATGTCTGTAGGGAGTGCAGAGGTGTGCGCTCACATACAAATTGCCACTGATAAAAAGAGAACGGGAAGCTGCACTATCACAAACCTTAAAAGCTCTTCACTCTCGTTCTGGTTCCAACAAAATACTACCCAGAATGCACTGAGACATTACACCGGAGACTGTCTGAAACCCACTGAAACTGGACTGACCTGCAGAGGTGAGTCCAAGCAGGCTGGAGTTATGTTTTGGATCTTACAAAAGGAGATGCGAAACAAAATGCTGTTTGAGATAGGTAAATTAAAATTGCACTATTGCAATAAAGTATATATATAAAGTAAAAAAAATAAATAAAAAATAAAAATTTTAACTAATAAGCAGCACAAAAATATCAAACAAGCTCTTTCGTCATTTACTTAAATTTCTACATATTTTTCCATTTCATATCAAAAGCGTCTAACTTCAACTGTCTCATAGAAAACATATTAATTCTACAAAAATATATAATAATAATCTTTAATCTTGTGCATTCAATATTCAATCCATTTTTGATTTGATTCTCTGATGTTACGCTGATTTGGTATTAAGGTACAACAAAAACCTTGGAGAGCCTTCATCTCTTTAAAAACATCAATTACTTTTTTTAAACATTGTAAAACATGACATCATTTATAGGGCAAAATTAATTTTACAATAAAGGCACTATATACTGTATGTAACAAGGCTAATGTTATGTTATGTTATATGTTGTTTTGCTACATTAAATTATAATATGTTGCCACAACAAACCTATATTATGTGATTTTGTCCTAAGCTTATAATAAACAAGCTGATGCATTTAATCCATCCTCGTCTAAGCAGCACGTTGACTGTGCACACAGACACCTAACATAAAGACTCTTGATTTTAGATTAATACCTGCTGCTTAGTTTATTGCGAAACAGCACTCGGTGTCACTGATGAGACAAGCTTGGGCTGTGACTGTAACAAAAACTCATACATCCACTCACCCACAGCAGACACACCAAAACACCTGGATTCAATCTCTCCATCTTTCCGCGTTTCCTCCTTCGTCACACTAACAAACGTACACACACGTTCAGTGGCCCCCGCTCGCCTGTGTGCGCGCGTGTCAAATCGAATCTCCACCTCGGTGCGTAGTACACCTGCTGTGCCGGCATATAATGTGCTGCATACAGTGAGCGCACGATGACGGATTACTGAATTAGACCAATAATGACAAGTGACACTTCTGTTACCGCTCCCTGAGCCACTGCAGAGAGCAGGGGAGATGTGTAAATAAAGAACTAGGCACAGTGGCAGAGAGAAGGTGAGAGAGACGCAGAGAGGGATGCGGGAGGGAAGGAAAAAGAAACAACGGCTCAGAGAAATAGGAAGTCATGGAGATGGATTGGGAATTTTCAGCTTGTTCCGTGAAGTAAATAAGTTTTGTATCACTGTCCTGGATTATTTTTTCTTTTGTCTCTCTGGTTCTGTGTTGGCAATCAGTTGTCACACAGTCTTATCGGCAGCTCAAAGTAGATTCACAGAACAGTTTGCAAAGTGAAACAATATTTTTTCCCCCTCTCCTGAAACCAATTCAAAACAATATTTTCGATCAGTTGGGCTTCAGCTAAACCAGAATCGAGGCTGGAAATTAAAGTGCAAAAGCATTCACACATATTTTTTTTCTTCAAACTGCAATAAATTTTGCTGGATTTTTAAAATAACAAAAAATAAGATTTCTGTGAAAGAAAATTTCTAATTTCTCTTCTTTGCATAACTCAAGCTCAGTCAGATTGGAGGGAGGACACAAGTTAGTTGATGTCTTGCCACAGATCCTAAATTAGTTTCATGCATGAACTTTGACTAGACCATTCTAACATATTAATATGCTTTTATCTACACCATCCCATTGTAGCTCGGGGCATATGTTAATTCTGTTCATCTTTCCATCAACTCCATGGTTTCCTTGTCCCTGCTGAAGAATATCATTCTCACAGCATGATGCTACCACCACCATGTTTCCTAGTGTGCATAGTCCAATCTATGTGATGTGCAGTTTTAGTTTTCCACTGCACACATTACTTAAAAGCAGGTTAAAAAGTTTTATTTTGGGATTTAATTTTCCCAGAGTACCTTCTTCTAAATGATTTCTGTGTCCCTACATGGCCTGTGGCAACCTGAAAATAGGGCTTCTCATGGGTTTTTTTCCCCACTATGATCAACAATGACTTTCTTCTTGCTACTCCTTCACAATGGCCAGATGTATGGAGTTCATGACACATAGTCACAATGTCAACAGACACACCCAAACTGTGGATATCTGCAGACTAGCCTAACATATACAGACCTAATAAAATACATTACAGTTTGGAGTTGTACAGTGTCAACTTGTGAACAAGTCAACTGTAAGGCACTGCAACTCTACAAGACTGAAAACACAGAACTGTTTGGAGAAGTTCTGAATCAATTTCCTAATAAATAAACATGACATTTCTGCTAATTTGTGAGCATCTACGAGTTGCAGATTAAAGTAGTGCACCTGCAGGATGCCTCCCCCCTCCGTGGACCCAGGCCTCCACAGGCCTGTGTTCAGGATGCAAAGTGTGCCAAATGAGAAGGAGGAGGTGGAATCCTCTTTGGGAAGGCATGAATAAATCAGCCTACCAGCCGGCGCCTCTGCACTGCAGAAGAGGAGCACGCGTGTGGAAAGATGCAAACAAACACATACATTAATTCATTCATGCTCTTATGCATTGATAAGAAAAATGGTGGAGATTTAAGCTACCACTAACTGTTTTCCTAATTTTGGGATCTTTCAGTCATACGCATCAACGAATAGACCGGTGTCATTGCGCAGTTCAACTGTAAATCCCACCATATTCTCTCATAGTGTCAAACTACCGGGGAATAAGAGCCTGTCAAGTCCTCAAGCCAATGGGCCACATTCGTATTTGCTTTGTGATCAAAATGTATACCTTCTGCTTATGCCTCTGGTTGGCACAAGGAACAAGATCAGAGACCTGCTGGACAAGAACCGACTTAGAGTGGAAGCACAGCTGGAGCTGAGGACCCGGGGAGCACAGAGGAAGCGCGACAGAAAGAAATATTGACAGAGCCTAGATATACACATAAGTCACCCGACACGACCTGCCTGCTCTCTGTATTTTATAGAGCCGCTCTGTGCTGGCGGAACAGCGTGACAGCCCAGTTCCTTCAACGGAAAATATGGTCCCTCTCTACCTTTCCGCCTCTCACTCTGCTATCACTCCTGTTTTCTGTCTATCCCACCTGATATCATTCTGTCACTTCTTTGCAGTGGGCTCTTTTTTCCATCATCCTCCCTCCCCCTATTTCTATCCTAGATGTTCCCGCGCTTTTATAGGTGCTCTACATTCCACCCGTCATGTTTCACTCCCCCATTTCTATCCATCTTCACGTCGCTCTCTTAATCCCCTCTCATTTGCTCCCTTCTGCCCCAGTCCACTTCCCGTTTTCTCTCTTCTGGAGCCGTCTCTGCGTACCGTCCCATTTCCACTCGCTCTTTCTGTTTCCCTCATTCTGCCTGATCCATTTCCTCTCGGCTATCTATTCCATTCATCCCTTTTCTTCTATTTGCGCCACAGAACATCACCATCCTTCATTACCTTATGGCTCTGTCATCTCCATCTCACATTTTTCCAGTTTATATTTCCTCTGACCTCCCTCTGAGGTTTCTTGCTATATCCATTTGTCAAAATATTCCATCACAATCGGTGGAATTGTGATGAGACACTTTATTTCCCTTTTTTTTTTTGCTGCAGTCTCTACATATATTTAATTCTATATTCCACATTGTGCCTTGCAAAAATACTTACTCAAATACTTTTACTTTTTGCCATGTTGAAACCAAAAATGTCTGATTTTATGTCCATCCATCTACTTTTTCTTGCAGGGTCTCAGGGCAATCTCCTGCAGTCATGGTCTAGGGGTGGGATACATCACAGGACAACACAGAGGCACACAGGAAAAAAACAACCATACATAGACACCTAAGGACAATTCAGAAAGACCAATTAACCTCACCCCACTGCTTGGACTGTGGGAGGAAGCCGGAGTATCAGGGGAGAATCCACAAATCCACAGGAGGAACATGTAAACTCCATGCAGAAAGACTCCAGGCCAGGATTTGAACTAAGGACCTTCATGCTGCAAGGCAACTGTGCTTCCACCATTGAAATATTTTTTGTAACAAACAACCTGAAGAGTGTGGAACTCATGAAGCCTGTCTTCAAATGTCAATATTTTGTAAAGTAACCACAGCCAGAGGTTTTTCTAAGGTATGTACTTTTTTAGACAACTTTTTAGCAGTGTCTAACATGCTTTATTCTCTGATTTCCTCGTATTAGGCTTCATCTACCTTCCTGTTAGCTCTCAATACCTTTCCTGTCCCTGCTGAGGAAAACAGCATGATGCTGCCACTGCCATGCTTCACTGTGGCGATGGTGTACTCAAGGCACATTGGACCAAAAATTCAATATGGAACCAATCTTACCAGAACACCTACTCAGTTCTTGTTGCCTCTTCCATGGTTTGTGGCAAACTGAACGGTATCAGATTATAACAGAACAAAAATATCAGTTTATAGATTTTTATAAGAATAAAGACACATGTCAAATTAATTTGACTTCAAAATATACAGCACATTGTGTTAGTTTGTCACTTTAAATCCCAATAAAATAAAGTTTAAAGTTGTATCATGGCAACTTACGAATAAAATAGCTATGCACCTTTCTGCACAATGAGGCATTCACTCCAAGTTCCTAATCCCTAAATCTTTATCTTTTCTTGTCATCCTTCCCTTTTTTATTCCTCCTTTCTCCCCTCTCTCTCAGCATTCCTGCCGGCCCTCCCTCTCTCATCCGCAGCCCGAGCACAGAGCCGCATGTGTCGGAATCAATTAGGGCTGAGAGCCGTCGCGGCCGCTCTTTCACGGAGGTAAATATTAAACTGCACCAAGCACCGAGGAAGAAGAGAGGGTGGAAGGAGGGGAAAAGGGGTGGAGGGAGAGAGGAGAGAAGGGAGCCCTCCGTCCCTAATCCACCGCATCGATCAGGCGGGGATGAGGGTAATATATTATTTTGACAAGATACGATCCTCCGACGCGCACCGCTATCCCCGGCGATCGATTTCTTTTTTTCTCTCCTTTTTTCTTCCCCTTTCTCCCCCTCAGTGAGTGGGACAGAGTTTGTGTGGAGCTGTGTGTGTGTGTGCGTGTGTGTCTTCTTGGCGTGTGCTTGTGCACTGGAGTGTGGATGGCGACAATGGGAACAGCATTAGGAAATGTGGGGAAGAGATGGGGATGAAGCTGCTGGTACAGGTCTGCGCGTTTACAAACAAGCTCACGTCTAAACAGCTAAATCACACGTTCAGCCAAAGACACAGAATAAGAGGATTCTATTTTCTGTTTACTTTCTTCTGTATATGCACAGAGGGGCACAGGTAGAAGGACATCAGGGTTGCTAACAGAGTTGGAAGCAGAGCTGACCTATTGTAAAGTTAACTATCCTCCCCCTGCAGAGTCCCCCTCTATATCGCTTTGTAAACTGTGTCTAAATGCTAAAATCCTGGATCAATTTTATTTTATTCAACTTCTCTCCCCCCATCACTTCCCTCTGGCCCCAACCGCTACCCTCCTGAAGAAACATGCTGTCCTCTGCTGATGGAGGACAGACGTGTGTGGATATTTTGTAGCTGCCAGCATATTTGTATGATTCCACATGGACAATCCCCTTCAGAAACTCCAAGATTTCCACAGATGGTAGCTCACTTCTCTTTTGTTGGGCTGAATAGCCTATATGGTTCTTTACATTTATGCAGAACCTGTCTCTTATGTGACTCTGAGCAACCTGGGCCTCTTCCTGCCATTTCAGCTTCTTGTTTTGTTTTACTTATAGGCATAAAAAGACATGGCAGCCATGGCAGATTCCTGCAGCTTGAATAAAATAGATCTTGACAATGGAAAGATTCGCCGCATTAACACCATAAAATCTGAGGTTTTTAAGGGTAACTTGAGGCTATACTACTATTAGCTGTCCAGCTAAAGTTGATCCATGCTGTCGGTAGATATGGATTACACTATAACTTTTTGTAGAAATGACTTTGGTTTAACGGTACCACAGTGTTTAAATGAAAGTGAAAGTGTATAAGATGAATTCATTGCTTTTATTTAAAATCATTGTTACAGTGGTAAAAAAAAATAACATATTGAGTATAATGATCATAACAATGTTCTGTTTGATGCATATGCTAAATGAAGAATAGAACAGCTTAAGTAATATAAGTTTTTATATGCTTGTTGCACAATGACTTATTTTGCTTTCCTGTTCTTTAACTGAACACTAAGTCAAAGAGTTATTTAACTGGTTAATTAGTCAGACTGTCTGTTCCTACAGAGCCTGGAGTCAGCCACTGGAACTTTTACAAGAACATGTGGAGACCTTCCATTTTATTGTCTGCAAATATTTGTAAATATGTAAAATGTTTTGTGTTTTTATGGTATGTAGGTGAGATAAAAGTGTAGCTGTTTCCTTTCAGTCAACTAACAAGCAGAGCACAACAACAAATAGAGACAGTCCTGTGTTACTCTCCATTTGTAATATCAGGTACATTTTATAACCTTTACAGTGGATTTACATCAACACTTGTAAGGTCCCTTACAAGGCATGCCCTTGTTAGAACAATAAAATGTACTGAGGTCACTTGTGAGGCACCTGACAATATTGACAGAATGCTTAAGACATCTTACTCCGAACAATATTATTATTTAATATTCACATTTATTTCAGTGCAATTAAGGCAAGAATCTTTCCTTACCAACATCCTCTTTAACTATGGCAGAGAGTATGTTGACATGTTCTTCTCAGAGCAGTATCTCATCTGCAACATGGCAGACAGACGGCCCAGCAGAGGAAAATCAAGGGACCATAAAGGGTCATTGGGAGTCGCTGTACTTCTAACCAGGGTCTCTATCAGAGCCATTGCCTTTAACTCTGTCAAAGACTCCTCACATTCTCTCCATGAACTTTTGAACTGCTGTCGTCAAACAAATAACATAGCAACATCAAAAACAGAACCACCACAGCAATCTGCCTCAGGCTGTTGAAACACTGAACTGTTTTTTTAAAATAATTGACCTTATTTTACCCTTCATCTGATTTTTGTTTGAATTTATTTGTGTTTTCAATATTTATAAGTGTTAGTTACTTTCACACAGTTTTCCTTCTGGCCATGTAAGTTGAAATTTTGAGAAAGGCATGTTATGCAGGTCTAAACATGAGGACGTAGTGGTTTTAGTGGAACATTAACTCTTCCGCATCTTTGAAGTATAAATGTTGCCTATGCTGCACGGTCTGAATAATGCTTGTATATTAAGATCAAGGGTGTTGAATTCACTGTGCTCAATTGCTTTAGGGTCACCTATTTTAGTTCTGCCATCACTTTATTTGCCCCAGATGATCATTAACTGAATTGATCAAGAGGTATGTCATGCCATCAGTTTTCCTTTCATTTTTAAGCATCTGGCATCATGATGTGAGTCAATCTTTATGTGCACAGATTGTTACAGTAATGTATTACTGTGTCAGTGCTGCAGTACTTAAATAGGTGTGTAAATGCAGTAACAGTGATGTCCCTGTTCACTACGCAGGGCATATGATGGGTGCAGAATGTTTTTTAATCTTCCGGTAGCCTAGCTTAGTTGTTAATCAAATTATGTACGCTGAATATCAGAGTTATTTACCCAAGGTCAGGTATCTGCTGTCACTGAAACACAGTAGTGTGACAGGATTATTAATGATTTTTTTTTTTTCATTATCGCAGCTAATATTTAACCAAATTAAATGATTTTAAGCATTGTATTAGAAAATAATAGATCAAGAATTTGATTTAAATAGAATTTTTTTAAAATACCATCTTGTAATTAAAGTCATGTTCCTGGATGTTTGTGCATTTTTTAACAACCTTTAATATGATTTCAACATCATGGTCTCTTCTACATTACTGTGCTACAGATGGATTGGTTTCATCTAAATGTTAAACTACAACATAAATTACCTGCGACTGCAGCTAAGTCTATACGTAATAAGAGGAGACAATGAAATACACAGAAGATGTTATTTTAATTAGAAAGACCTACGAAAGCTTGGATATAATTTAGCAATGTGCAATATATCATTTTTTGCCTTTAAATACTGGAAACACTATGTGAATTATGTATAGGAAATAGATAGGATTCTTCTGCGAACAATACACAAGTCTGATAAATCAGTCAAGGAGAGAAAAAGTAAGAAACAAGCATAAAAACAGCATGATGACTGTTGAACAGTCTATCTGATTGGGTGAAGACTAAACATTTCTCCATTCTTGTGCATTATCTCATTTTGTGTGGACAGCATCAGCTCCAATATGTCTTTTAAAGAGCTTTAGTGACACAAACTCACTGAAGTCATGCACACAACAAGGCGCCCAACAACAACAAGTATCTTCCCAGCACCGAAAGATCTTTCCAAACAAGTGCGACAACACCCGCTGCTTTCTCGTTCTGCTCCCTCTCACTCCTCGTCTCCCACTTTCTCTGTTTCTGCCTGCCGCGACTTAGTTTTCCTCCTTTCTCTTTCTGGCCGCTCTTGCTTTTATTGTGCCATTTTCTGCCACTTTGGTCCACGAAGGAGAGGCCATAATGCAATCTCTCCCCCTCTCCGTCCCCTGCTGTGAGAGAGAGTAGTTTGGACTGTGTGCTGGGCCGGCGAGGAGTGTGTGTGGAGGGAGAGGGGTGGGGGAACGGGGTCAAGGTGAGCTCTAATACACTATTGATCCGCCCCAATTGAAAACCTGATGGAAATTTTACCCCCCTTCTTCTCCTTTCCTCCCCATCCCTCTCTTGCTCCCCCTTCTCTCTCTGTTTTTTCTTCCTTCTACCCCCCTCTCCGTTCCTATCTCCCACTCTTCCCTTATGTCTTTTTTCCTTTCCTGTGTGTATCCTCCCTGGTGTCTGAAGTCTTCCTCTTCTTCAGAGTCTATCCCCGTTCACTCCAATCTGTTTTCTCTCCCAGCTGAACATCTCTTTCAACCACTGACGACTTCTCTCCCCTGCTATCTATCTCTGTGCAGAGCAGCTCTCTGCCTCAACTATCCCTCTAATCATTTCCCTTTTTTCTTCCTTCTTTGCAGCTCTTGGTCGCGCCATCTCCCCATTTTCCATGTCTGCTCCTCTCTTTCTCCTTTTAAACCTCTTGTTACCCCCACCCTATCTCACTGGTTCTGTCTCTCCCACTCATTTTCTCTAACCCCCCTCCTTTCTGTGTGTGCATCAGATGGTCCATTTCTTCCTAACCCAGTGCATATTGATCCCTATGGCAGCAGCATGCAGGGCGATGGCTGTGAGGACCTCTGTTACAGTGTATTAAACGCCACAAACGCTTTGGACGCGGGGCCGGAGACACGCCTCCCCGGCAGGGCTCTGTCAATAGCTGCTCCCTCCTGTCAACAGCAGCCAAATGGCCTCTCAATCTGGGAGTCATGATGATGTGCCAGAGAAAAAAAATGAGAGAATCTTTAACAGAGTGTCCAAAAAATGATGCAACAAAAAGTGTAGATATAAAGCCTCTTGCCAAATAATGGGGAAATGCTTTGAAAAGGACATCAAAAGGTCAATCAAAACCATGCAAAGCCATTTCCATAAAAAAGCTGAAAATGTTGCAAACAAAATCTATGACCCGAGCTGTCAATTTGCCCCATTCTTTGGCCTAACAAGCTTTGTAATAACATGCAGTTATATGTGGAGGCAGCAATTATGTTTGTAGCTGAGAGCAAGCTGCACACTATCAAACAAAAGAAGCACAAACACTGGAAGAAACCCCGAACAATAGAGATGGCAGAAACACAAGCAAACCCTTTTCAACTAAGCATTACTTTCTCCACTTAACAAGACCTGACTCACGTTGACTCTATGCAGAGTTGGCCGCTTTTGCCATGCTTCTCGAGCAGGAGATAAATGGAGGGAGCGTGCGTTTGATTTATGTACCGTTGTGTACGTGTCAGATGGGCCGAGCTATCGGGACCACCATCTCTCAATAGACACAGAAATGCTACAGCAGTGGAGGGACCCCTCTGTCGACCCCGAGACTCCTGATACACATCTAGAACAAACAGAGCAGGGATTTGTTGCAAACACAAGAGGAGGAGGGATGCTCTTCATTACTTTCCTTACATTTCTATTCAAAAAGGATTCATTCTTTGCTCTTTTGTGTCCTTTCTGCTCCTTATTGACTCTTTAGGCGATAGGAAAACAGCCACTACAATTTCAAGCTAATCTTTACAGCTTCAGTCCACAGTTACATGATTAATGTCACTAATAGCAGAAGCAACAAACTGGTTAGCTGCTATATGGGGAATAAGATAGTGTTAGGTGCATTCTGTATAAATTATTAACATTGGCAAATATGCACTGATCAGCGTTATTTTGGCCAATTTCATACCAATTTCTGCCTAATCCAATGTCTTTTAAGAGCCACAATTAAAAATTTCCTTTCAGCTTTCTTGAGTATCTTGAGTATGAGTGTCAGTATCTCTTTAAATGTCAGATGACAAACAAACAAAAAATATATTGTATTTTAAAACATGAACAAAATTGTCAGAGTTTAAATTTTTATCTGAAAACATAAATATCAAATGCTTCAGCTCCCTTGAATCTAATTGCTGAATTACCTCCTCAAATAGTCATCAAGTTCAGCAGAATACCTTTAATGACCTCATTTTAAAAATTGTCTTAAGTTTGAGATCCTTGATTTAGATCTTTACTATATTACATTCAACCTTCTTATCTACTGAAGCCACACTCCATTTAAAATGATCATTGTGAACACTTTGCAGTCATGTCTACATAGAAAATTAAGTTCCCGTTTTAAGTAGCTCAGATTTCACAATTAAGGATCTCACTTACTCTGAAAATAGCTAATTTAGTGTTTTCTTCCTTCCAGAAAAACTTCCACACAGAGTGTGGTTTCTAGTTGTAGAACAATACAGTGATTTCACTAACACTAAAAGATTAAATTCTTTTATTTTCTTTTGATGAGATCATAACCAGTTTAGACCAGCCAAGTTGAAAATCAGCCAATTTTGGCCAATAGCCGATTTCTCATAGTATCTCTAGCAAACATGATTGATAAAGAGTTTGCAAAATATCCACCTGCATTTTCAAAATATCAAACCTCCGACCAAATGCACAGGATTTCATCAGGAGTCTGTTTGTACATCACACTGTCTCTAATTTGCCCACTTTACAGCCTCTCTGAGTTCAGACACCTGTTTTCATTTTCCCACTTTTCTCTTTCAATCACTCCATCCTCGTCTACCATTCCTGTCTCCCACCTCCAATCCCCCTCACCACTCTCCCTCTTTACAGCCTCTCCATCTATTTCTTTCTCTCTAGGAAGGAATCAGTCTCACCTTAATTGCGCTTAAATCGGATTAATGACTGACCGGGGACAACTTGACTTAATCTCTCTTGTAGTAAATCTTTTCCTTTTCTCTCTTCTCGTACATCACTCTTATACATTTTATCCCCCTCTTAACCTGCCCCTCTTTAGTCTCTTTATCTTTTCTGCTCTTCTTTTTCGGTCTATGGTCTTATTCTTCCTCCTATAACCTCTGTCCAGCCATGCTACCAAGGAGGCAACCCCACTCGCCCCAGCCAGTGACTGCAAACATCTTTCAATAAATGAGTAAATGTTTCAATAAGTTGTGAATTCCATTGTATATGTCAAAACAGTATTATAAAATTCTATTCTAGCTTTTTGTTTTTGGCCTGGCAACCCAAAGTTATTAGTGGGCAACAACTGGATATTCCCTAAAACACTTTCTGGAGGCATCTGTGCCTCATTCTGCTTTTTCACTGCCTCTATCCCACTCCTCCTCTCTCCTGTCTTTCTCTTTCTATGTCACGCTTCAGCATGGTTCACCATCCACTTCCTTTCATCATTTCTCTCCTCTTTGCTTCATATTCTTTGCAAACCTTCAACTTCTACGTTCCTGAGACTATTTTCCCAAAATGTCTTTGACTTGGCTTGTCACCGACTCAGTGCGTCATCTGTGAGTGTGTCTCAGTTTCACTAGGAGGTCGGTCGGTGTTGTGTATGTGTCAGTATGCATCGATGCGGTCCTGTCATTGCCTCCTAAGTGCTTTGGCAATACTAGAGATCTGCTGTCATGCCAATTCAACTTATCTCAATTGAATTACATTGGATTTGTATTGAGACGGCGATAAAGGACACTCAAGGTGTGCCAGATTCTCTTCTAAAAAAAAGAGCTCAGATGAAATCTCAATGCATGCATGCAAACTCAATTCTTCAAAATTTGGTTGAACAACAAGATAACATTGCCTTCTGTCTGAGTCATGCCGGTTCAAGTGGGCATGGGGACTTAATCCAAATTAGATTCTAGTATATGTTATTATTAAATAAACAGAAATGAATAAATTGTGACAGGTTTGGCAGTCATTCGTGGAATATTACATTTTAGTGTAGAGTTGGAAAAATTGGCTAATTTTCATGCATTTAATTCTTAGTTTGTGGTTACAGTTTGGATGAAATACAACTTCAGCACAGACACAAACAGAAGACATGAACAAACTAAATTAGAACCATCTTAACTGTAATCTACACATACTTTTCTATGCAAAAACACATAATAATTTACCAATTTCTAAAAGTCCTAAACAAATTTTGATGAAAATTTTACATTTCTGAAAAATGTGCTAAGTCTTTAGGCATAAATATGTGCGTTGTTAAGAAGAACTCAAGTGGGAAGCCCCCTGCTGTTCAGGAGGCCCTATCCAGTAACTTACTTCGCATTTGACTTGGGCCAGCACTGTGTCTAAGTAAATAAATAATATGACTACAAAGAAAAAAACTACAGAATTGCATCTATTGGGGCGTGCTGTGGTGGCGCAGGGGGTTAGCACGCCCCGCGTTTGGAGGCCTTAGTCCTCGACGCGGACGTCGCGGGTTCGACTCCCGGTCCCGACGACCTTTACCGCATGTCTTCCCCCCCCTCTCCTCACCCTCCTTCCTGTCTGCCTACTGTACAAAAAATACGAGCCACTAGCGCAGCAAAAACTCTTCGGAGAAAAAAAAGGAAAAAAAAAAAAAAAAAAAAGAATTGCATCTATTATTTCTGAATATAGTAGAAATGCTTTTATAGTTGATAAAATGGGCTATAAAACCATAACTTTCAAACTCTTCCTTTAGATTCAATGGTAATGTGACCAATTAGCCAACAAAATAATATTACATTTTCAATGTATTATTCTAGACTAAATAAAGCCATGGTTTGGTCAACCTAAAAAAGCTGTAAAACATATTCAGTGTTTACATTTGAGCATTTACCTATGTTTACGTTAGATACAATGAAAGAGCTAGAAAAGATTAAAAACCACAAACAATTCAATGGGGGGGGGGACCAACTGATCCGATGTCACACTGAGGTGATCTTTGTTAAGGGTACAGGGCACAGAGCGTTTGCCACCTTCCAAACCCCTGCAGCTAGAAAAATAGAGGGAAGAAAAGGGCCAGCCTTGTGGACAAAAGCTCATTTTCCTCTTGGTTGCACACTGCTGCAGGCGGGCTAACATGCCACGGGAGAATTCAGGCGCTCATACACCTTTGTTTTCCTCAGGTTTTTCTCAACTTTACACATGGTGTCAAACCCATAGCTAAGACTGAAGCGGATTTGTACGTCAGCCCAGAAGGCATGTGCATGGCCTGTCCAGCCCCAGGCAAACCTAGTGATCTGAGAGCCGTAAAGTCGCGTGCTTCTTTTGAACGTGACAGACAAAAGCAGTCGGCTGACATCTTCCAAATACAGGCGCATTTGTTCACCTTCCAGTTGTGCAGTGGAGTCACTTTTACATCTCCTTCTTTGCTTCTTTTACTTCTCTTTGCTCACCTACTCCTCCAAACAACCCCCTCCTCACCTCCCTGCTGCTCCCAACCTCTCTGCATGCCCATCTGCTTACCCGCTTGTTCTCTTTCGCTCCTCTCTGAGCGGCCAGGATTAAGCATTTATCTCGGTGGTCCTCCTTTCGGCCCCTAAACGCCCGTGAGGATGATAAGAGTCGCTGGGATTTGTCAAATTGTGAGCCATTGATTAACTGACCTTTCACGCCTGCAAGTCTCTCAGCCACTCCACTAACTGCCGACAGGCTAGATAGAGAGATAGATAGGTACATGCGGCTGTTATTATTGTGTACAAGTTTGTAGTTACCAGGTGTGGTATAGTGAGGGATGACAGAAGAGGGGAGGAGGTGAGAAGGTGGTGGAAAAGATACAGAGGAGTCCTTCAGTTGCCCTATAGGCTTGAGATGTAACAGGTACAAGTGTGTCTACACTGGCAAACAGAACTGAGTCCTGAATAATGAAACGCACATTTTAAGGCGAGCCAGGGGGCTAATATCAGACAGGAAGAGTTGGGGGAGGCAAAGAGGAGCTTAGGGAGACGTCCAAGCCTTGGCTCAAGCAAAATCTAGAATTTGGTCTAAAAATGTTGCTGGGAAAACCTTTGATTATGTGCAGACAGATTTTCTTCACTCTTTTTTTCAAAAAGAAAAGAGCTGGAGTGTCTAAAAAGTTTAACTTATACTTATACGTATTTTTTAAAATGTTGTGGCATCAAACGGATGTAATGTGTTTAAAATCTACAGTATTAAATTGAATCTTAAATTGTTACACCTACAGTATTAATCTATACCACTCAAAATCAGCAAATTTTGAAATAACGCTGTTATTTTTGTGTCCACTCTAAACATTTGGCTGTTTTCATTGTAAAATTGTATTCTCATCATCTCTGACCGTTGAAAACAATAATACAGCTTTACCTATTTTCACCAGCAAGTTATGTGCTTATGTTATGTTCTTGTTGATTTGCACTGGATTGCAGTAATAATTTATGGTGGCTTTTTAGTTTATTAAACATGTAAATAAAAGTTTTAATGTAGTTTTGTATTACAGATGTCCTACTCTGAAACGGTTTAACAATAACATAACTGCAAAACTAAAATTCAGAAACTGCTGGATAATTGTTGCAATTTCCAATTAGCATTTTAACAATAAACAATTTAATACACTGCGACTTTGATTATTTTAACAGTAAAAAGCCTGTACAGCCCGTACACAGACATAGCGGTTTGGACAGTAAAACTGTTGCATGCTTATGTGGTTACATCATGTTACTAGATTATATTTTGGGAAATATAAATAGAACTTTTAAAGCGAGGTCGCGTTTATATTCAGCAAGGAGTCTACAAAGTTATGTTAGTTTATCCAACAGTAAAAAGGATTTATGGTGGTCAGTTTTACAGTACGTTCATTTAATCGTAAAACTAAGACACGGAACTTATTGGATAATTTGTGTCAGTGAGTTTAGTCATTTTAGCAATAAAACTTTTACAATGTAATTAATTCTGCTCTTTTAAAACGAGATGAGAACCTTACACCGAGTACTGATACGAGCAGACAACCGAGACTTTGTAATAGAAAAGAAGGAATCACCCACCTGGACCTTCCGCGTCGCCCCGCCTCAGAGATGCACCTGAGGCCGAAGCTTGATCACCTTCTCCCGGCCTGGGCTGGAGTCTGCTCGCCGCTGCGGGTGTTCCAATCCGGGAAGAAGGAGGAGACTTGGGAGAGCGCCGCTGTCGCACTGCACGGAAGCGTCACTAAAACCCAAACATGTATATAAAAAAATAAAAATACAAAACTATTACCTACATGGATCTTTAGGTGACAAACATTTTGCAAATGCATTTTGCGGTTTTAATTATAGAAATTCATGGAATTTAGATCAAATGATGAAGAGGCAGCTGGTGAGGTGCCGCTTTGGCCCGGCTGAGTCGGGCCGATACTAAAACTTGTGTTTTCTGACGTTTTCCCGCAGGATCAATCACCTTATTGACTCTTAGTGTCATACAGTAAAGGGGCAGCGAGGAGGACTAACAATGACACTATAAGCTTAAAATAATGATCACTGGCACTAATTGCTTGATGCGTCTTTTGTAGGCTCCATACTTTTTCATAAATTACCCAATCCGACGCAAACAGAATTCAAATTTAACTTACTTCGGAGAGTCATATTTCCTCTCTATATATTAAAGCCAAATGAATTTAAAGTTATCTCTTCCCTTTAAGCGCGGATAAACTCCGGGTTATCTGCACGGAGCGGAGACAGAGGACCTGAATGCAGCTCGGCGGGAGGCTCCGCCGTCTAGTTATCGATATATGTGAAACTTGCTGGAAAGGATATTGACCGCACTAACTAGCCGTACTTTGATCATACGAAATTGCTTTCCAGATGACAACACATTAAGGATGAGAGCATTTTTGGGAAAAATTGAGGGGGGGGGGGAAAAGGCTCCACGCTCCTGATTTTTCCCCCCCCCTACTACAACTGATAGAGAAAGTCGTAAAAGCTCACCAAATAAATAGCAAATATGAAAGTTTGATTCACAGACGTACGTATCCTGAACGTGTTTTACCAGTATCTTGGGAAAAACAAACAAACAAACAAACAAACAGAGAATTTTAGTGAAACACTAACTGGACAGCACAAAACCGACAGCGTGGTATTTATTTTGTGATTTGCGGAAGTTATGGAGGCCGAGAAACAAGAAAAGTTCTTCAAATAAAGAAGGTGGAAAAAAAGAGCCTAAAAAACCAACAAATTTTAACAAATTAAAAATTGAAATTCAGTAAAATAATCGGAAAAGGCAGAATTTAACCTTTCAATCAGACGTCGTTCGTAATAATAATAATAATAATAATAATAATAATAATAAACAATAATAAAGACAACAATAATAATAATGATAATAATAAAAACAATAAAAATAAATAAATAAATAATAATAATAATAATTTTCTGCATAGCAGCCACACAAATCGTGTGAATCATTGTCTGTAATTATTTATTTGCATTAAAATAGTTGGATGTCAAAGTCATGCGGATGACGCTTGATGAGTTAAATTCCGACCCTGAAAAGGTAAAAGATCTCATATGGAAATACGTTTCCTGAAATGCAATTTAAGGTCGTAATTTACCCTCCGTTATTGGTAACAGAGTGGAACAATTAAGCTGCAAAATAAATAAATAAATAAATAAATAAATAAATAAATAAATAAAAGTCCACGAACTACACTGGAAAGAAGAAGATCAACACGTTGGCCTGAGACTGAACACACATTAAACTAAAACATAAAGCAGAAAAATAGGTTGACGCTTGTGACTGAAGCACAGACCAAGTGTCTAGAATAAAAAAGCAAAACATTTATAAACATGAGCAAATGAATGATGATATTAAAAAATGCAATTAGAAGAAAGTTACACGGATACATATATTAATGTAATAAAAACGTGTTTGATGAATCTATAATCCATCCTTATATTTGACACGTATCCAATAATAATAATAATAATAATAATAATAATAATAATGATAATAATTGAGTTCGCCTGATACGTAAAAGACATAAATCAAATAAAGTTTTCAATTTGTGTATATCTTGTTTTTAGTCATCGTGCACGCGCGTGCTTCTCTTTTTTCTTTTTTGCTTCTTGAAGTCAGCTGTGAATAAAAAAACACACACACACCCGCACACGGATTGGCTGTACTTCTGGTCTTCGGGTGGATTCATTGATCGATCTCTTAATCTGCAATAGTTACATGCATGTATCGATTTACAAACACTGTTTATCTGGAAATATACCGGCACAAATAATTGATGGGAGTACACCCATGGCGCGCATAAATATGCATCAAAACCTGAAGAGTGGGGGGCCGAGGTGGCAAACACCTTAAAAAAGAGACAGAAAATAAATAAATAATAAATAAATAAAAAAACACGTGCAACCTGCGAAATCAAATAAAGATTATTCCAAATATGTTTGTAAAGCTTGACTGCGAAGTGTTATCGATGCGCCCACTTCTCAAACAAACTCCCATGCGAGTCTGGATACCAACACATGCACACGCTCAGCAAAAAAAAAAAAAATAAATAAAAAAAATAAATAAAATAATCCGCTTCACTTCTGCTGGAGAAAACTTCAGCCTCGTCCTTTGCAAAGGACTCACATTGACATATGATCCCAGACAGAAAAGCTCTTCTGGCAGCTCGATGCGCTATCGCTGTCGTTAGTTTAGAAATCTGAGAGCCGAAACTTGGTGGGGAGGGTGGATGAATGTGTTGCAGACATTCCGAAAAACTCTGCTCGTTCGAGACAGGCAGCTGGACTTGAACCCGACTCTAATGTTAAATCCCAAAAATGTGATGAATAAATAATCATAAGCTAATTAATTAAATTAGTACACGCTAAAGCACAACGCGGGCCTCATGAATATCCAAACGCTCCCATAAATACTCTCCGTGAGCCAAATGGGCAGCGCTCATTAACGGGAGAGAGAGGGAGTGAGAGATGTGCGGCGGCTACAAGGGTGTCGCGCAGCTCGCCGCGTGAATGCCTGTTTAATTGACTGATTGATGCGGCCGGCGTGGAGGTGAGAGCGAGACGCCTTAACAAATAGAGACATTTAAAGGCTAATCCGGGCCAACGCAGACAGCTGAACGCGCGTGGAGCCGAGACTTTCCCCACTTTTAAAGAGGCAAAATCCCCGCGCGGTGCGCGCGCACAAAAAAACCCAAAACTGTTTCCAATTCTTCCAAAAACAACTGCAACCAAAAATGCCATGCACGGCTCAACTTTTTTGTTGTTGTTGTTTTTGTCCCTGCAAGCAAGCGTTGCATCCGCGAAACAGCCTCCGTGTAAGCAAGAGGAAGTTAGATAAGCGAAATAATTTCATCACTGAAGACTTTTGAGCAAGCCCACTAGCGCGCAGACAACTTTTTTTTTTTTTTTTTGTTATCAGTCAAAAACAGATGTGAATCAGCCAACAAAATGAAACCAACATCATCAGTATTATAAACAAAACATACCTTCAGATTTTTGGGGGGGGGGGTTGTTTGTTTTTTTAGGAAGTGATCTTCTCACCGGCTGAAGCGCACGCAGTCAATCCAAGCGCATCCACTCTGACGGCGCACCGAGACAGCGACCGGAGAGGCAGCTCAACTACCAACCTGAACCCGGGGAGGCGAGCAGAAGGAGGGGGAGGAGGAGGGAGAACAGGAGGTGTGCATCTTTCTCTCTCTCTCTCTCTCCTTTCTCTCTCTCTCTCGTTTTCTCTCTCTCTCTCCCCGTGTGTGTATGAGTGTGTGTGCAAGTAGTTAATTAGTAAATCCCCATTCGCCGCGCCTCAGGTCGGTTTGTTTTCCCCGGTCGACAAGCCGAGAGGAAAGAGAATTTGAAGTAGGATTCGACCCGTTTCCGCTCCCGTGTCTCAAGTATGAGGTTTGTGAGTGCGCTGCGCGGTGCTGGCTCCGTTTGCGACTCTGAGCGCTTTCTGTGCTTTGCTGCCACAAGACGAGCCTTTCCGTGGGTCCAGCCAGAGCCGCTTTGCATGCTCTCCCCAGCAAACTTAATCCTGCCCATCAAAAAGTTCATCATTCTGACTCTACCGCCAATTTCCCCCCAAACAAGTAATAAAGGAGGTCACTTTGTAGAGTTCAAGTGCAATGGGATTTTGTGTCCTGACTGCCTTAAACTAGAATGATACCTATGATTATCTTTCTTTTTCTTGCATCATGTTAGAAAGGTAAGTGAAGCTATCAACATTCATCCAGTTTCTGCTTCACATTACATTGTAAAGCTTTTTACAAGGACCTAATTTTGAACATTTTAAACTCTTTAAAAAAAAAAAATCAGATTAGACAAACGTTGTGACTTGACTCCCATGACTGTTTTTAGCTCATTAAATACAAATTTTACAAGAATGTGATCTTGGTCCATCATCAACTATGCCAAGCTTCAGAGGTGAGCATCCAGTTTAATCCCTCCTTCTCCTCCATCGCCTCTTCTCCTGATCCCATTGTCATAGACACCGCTGTCTGCACTCAAGTGAATTCCACTGGTTTACTTAATTGATTATTAACTTACTGATAGAGGATCAATTAAATAATTAAAGTTTGTTAAGGGTGGAGTCGATTTAGTGGCATAAGAGTTGGCCTGCTCTTTTTTTTTCTTTTCATTTGCATTTCTGTTTCACTTTTGCAGATGCAGAGTCGACCCAAGGCAGGGAGAATTTGACCACCAGCTACTACATCACCAACAATGTCTCTTACATTTTGCAGGCCTGATATAATTTTTTCATATCTGCATTTATACATTCTGCTTTAAACTTAGTGAGGTAACTATTACAGTTAAAGGCGTAGTTCATTTTTCTTTTTTAAATAGATTGCAAGATCACAAGACCATATGATCCTACCTGGGATACATAGTTTTCTTAGTCTTTTTTTTTATTAAAACGTTGCATTCAACACTGCCTGCTGAACCTTGACCAAGAAACATCCTCAAACAACTGCAATCAAAACATTTTAAAGAAGTTTATGAGTACACTATTATATGAACCATTACATTGCTATCATGTTTGTTTTTAATCTTTACAAGCACATTTCATCAACCTGTTTTAAGAAATGTAGAGTGCTCTTGGGTCCTCAGGCCAGCAAGGGGCCAAAGTGTGCATATGTCTAAAGCCGACTTAGTGTAGATGGTTGATGCAAATCATGGGGTGGGTTAAGCTGTCAGTGTATTACTTTATTTTATCAGTAGATAACGCTCATAGCTTCTTTATTTAGCAGCTGGTTCTGGAAGCTGGAGTTAACAACTAACCCAAATAGGACTTCCACCATCTAAACAAGCTCCGATCAATTTCAAAGTGGTTTACGTGAATGCAGTTTTATGAATGTTTAAGATAGCTGTCAGTAAGTAATTTATTTACTATGTAGAAAGGAGGCAGTGCCCACCAATGATCTCCCTAGGAGCAACTAATCTAGTTAATGCTATAAAACTTTTTTTTTTGTGAAACAGGTACTGTGAAGGGAACATGTAAAGTATTTCTGGTCTCAAATTAATTTGAAGAAGTACAAAAACTAAAAGTCTTTTAGTAGTTTATGTGAATTCTGTTTTATGGGCCTTTAGAGCTCTACCTTTATTTCAGAGTGTTACTCTGAGTTCAAAGGTTTTACTCATTTTGCTTCCTTTGGGATAAACCTTGGTAATGCTCAGCCTCTCACACAAAACACCTAAAGCTAGCACCTTAAGTTTTCTGAAAGGTCTAAGGTGGCATTGTGAGGTTAAAGCAAGGAAGTCACAACTTCATGCCATCTAACTTCTATAAGGGATAAATGGCTATGAGACTCAAGGGTATAGTGCCGTGTTTACAGACTGTCAGTGTGACCAGCTGGCAATTAATGCACAAATGCACCAGTACCACACCACCAGTGTTTTTAGCACTTGAGTATTATAGATGTCCAACACTGATTTTATTCATAACTCTCCATATTGAGCCTTCAAAGTTCCACTCCATGCCTGTTCTGGTTGAATTTTGAAAGCTCACATGAAAGCTGGATATTACAACTTAGGTTGGTGATGTATGAAGAGCAAGAGGCAGCCAAGACATGGAAATGAAACTGTTCAGTTGAAGAAGTCAATATAGTAGAAGTTTGCCTTGAGATGAGCTCTGATTATTTGTTAAATTCAGCCAACCTGTCTCAGTTTAAGCAAAGTGAAGATCTTAGTTTAAACTATTTAGTGTGTCTGTTAAATTACACATGTTTTGTGGTTTTGTTGTAAGACTGTATCAGGCAGCAGAGGAAAGGGACTTGCTCTGGGTGCCATTCATGTTAGAACCACCCCTGCTCAACAGTGTAGAGTAGTAATAAGTTGGTATTATCAGCTTGCCCTTGAAAATGCTAGAAAATCTCAATCTTGAGAGTTTCCCTTTGGTCAATCTGATGTTGTCCTCAGGAAAACTGCAGTTTTGCTGTGAACTACGATACACAACAGCTCTGAGACAAAAACGCAAAGAGCAAAAGAAGGATTACCAGTTCTGCATGCTCATGTTCATGGTCAAAGCCAAGCACCCAACATAATCACATATTCATACAACAGCTCCTGCACCTCTTTATCGCCCTCTAGTGCCGGCTTCTGATTCCAGTCGTCCATCACTGCTTGTTAACCTTCTGAACTGGCGCCTCCATCTGTTCCAAACTCCACTTTTGCTCCGGTGTTTAGATTCAAGTCGCACAACCGTGAGTCCAGTCCATGCGTGCATGTACAGCCGTGTTTTACTTCTTTTCTTGATGTGTGTCAGTCTTGAGGGCTTTGAGCATTGAATATCAGACACTCACACACATAGCAGATGAAAGCTTTGCCAATACTTGGACTCCCCTGAGGCTCGTGGCAATATTGATGCAAACATTGCTTTCTGTTTGTGTGTTTGTGTGTTGCTGGTCTCTGTCAGTATTTATGCTTTAATTTGCAGCTGTTCGTCATCCTCTGAATCTGAAAAGGGAAAACACGCCTCAGACAACCTGACTCAAATTTTTTTTTCGTTTTTCAAACCTCCCCTGCTGATTTCTGCACAGCAGCTGGAGCGTCTGAGGGCCCCCCCGACCCACAACCCGACACCTGGGAGGTATATGTGACAAAGCAGGGAGGCGCCTGAAAGAGGATGAAAAACTGACCTATCACATCCCCATCGACTGAGTTAATTAATATAAGTAGAGGAGAGGATTCCTAGCTCACTTTTCACTCTATGGATTTGCTGTCTCCTCACATTTGCCGGGTTTTATGTCTGTTCAATGCAAACTCAATGTGTTCCGTCCTGCGGCGCGAGCGTGACAGCTCATTTTGGGACACAAGCCGTTTTGATGGGGCAGATTTTAATTGTGGCACAACAAAAGGCGGGGGCCCCTCTTTGTGACGGACTGATATGAAATCTACCACGAGTCGATGTCACATTGAAGCACAGAATGCTGTTAAAGGGAGAAAGCTCAATGGATTATGTTTCAAGCTGAGGTTCCTATATGTACTTCCTGTTTTGCTGCTTTCTTTTGGCACTAAAATATTAAAGGAGATACTTCTTACTCAAAATTAAAGACATAGGAGGGAGAAAGGGAATTCCTCATGGACTCTTAAGCACTTTCCACTGGTTTGAGGGCCGAAGACAAAAGGCTGGAGAGAGTGTGCATCGGGAGGCAAGGCGAGGGGGGGTGACACAAGCAGGACAGACAGGAAGACAGGCTGTGGAAGGTGGGAAATGGAGAGAAAAGGAAGGGAAAGAGAGCAAGAAAGAGCTCCAGTGCCTAGTCTTAATCTGAGCTGTTCTGATCAATAGCCCATTTCCCATTGTTGCCAGAGCTGTTCGATCGCTACACCACGGAATTAACACACCCACTTTAATCTAGGGGGAGAGGGGCGAGGGGGAAGGGAGGGAAGAAGGGGAGAAGGGGGGTTTAAGGGGGTGAGTGGGGAGCAGCTGTGGAGGCATTCTCAAATGAAATCAAATCTAATTGTTATCACTGTAGCTGCTGCACTTATTACTACCACTGTTCCAATTATCCATAGACCATATAGCTCACTTTTTCCTCCTCCTCAAAGGTGAGGTGTAAACTGGACGTAAATAATCCGAATTACTGGTTATTTGTTTCATTTTGCCAAGTGCAGATTGGATTGGGGGGTTGTTGATGGTGTGGACGTCTCTGGAACAGAAATGGGCTCTGTGGTCAGGGACGGAGTAGCAGCCTGATCCCTCGGTTCAGATGAGCGGCTGTAAAGCGTTTTCAGCAGAGTTTTATTATTATCATACATGCAGTCATTCTGTGAGAAACCTTCTCAGGATCATAGTAATTTGAAGTATTTATTCTAGCTACACCATCCAGCAGCAGTTTAGTTGTTTTTTTTTTATCAATACAGCCTGACAAAAACAAATTACAAACACTGGAAAGCAATACTTCGCAAAATATAAACCTGCTTGTTTAAATATAGTTTTGAAGCATTTTTTTTTCAGCCTTTCTTTTTTGCTATAGACTTGTTGAAGCTCATATCTATGTCTTTATAAACTAAGATAAAATATATGAGTAAGGGCATTTGAATAAGGTTGTTGTAATGTTGTTGATCAAAGTCATTTAAAAAATTTTATATTTATACTTTCACAATAAAAGTGTCCCTGTTTATTTTTATTACCGTTTAAGTAATTTTCTTTAATAGATGCTAAAATTAGGCTAGTTGACCAAAAGGCTTTAAAAAATTAATTTACTGCAAAGAATAAATAAATAAAGATAAGACTTTTACTGTGTTGGACTAGTGACCTGTGCAGTGTGTACCTCACATGCATGTTTGAGAAATCCTTGAATCTCCAGTGGCGGCCATTCAGGGGTTCCTTAACACCTGTTCATATTAAATGTCGCCTATTTCCCAAACCTCCTCCTTGCAGCTTCAGTTCAGTCAAGCTTCTGCCTCACAGAGCCCCCTTCTCTCCTGTGCTTCCCCCACACAGCTCCACCAGACTAGCGTCCGCAACCGTTAACAAAAACCTGGTGGAACTGCATGTCTGCTGAGCTTAACGAGAAGAAGGAGTGTCAGAAAGGGTTGGAGGTTTTTAAAGAGACAGAGGCCAATTTAAAGACCTCAGAAATGGCTATTATGCAAAGTCAAAATTTTTCAAGTTGTTTTTGATATACACAGTATTTTCATAACTTAAGGTAACAAAGGTACGATTGTGCTATAAAATAGCACTGTGTGCCTGAAAAATATGTAATACGCCCCTTTTAAATTGTTCATCAATATGTTGTTGTCCTTCCTTTGTGTTGGTTACCTTTCAATGGCCTGATTCTTGCTATATGTCTCTAAGAAGCCTTGCACATCTAGAGACTGATTGGCATATTCATCTTTTCAAAATAGCTCAGTATCAGACAGATTAGATGGAAAGCACTTGTGAACATCAATTTTAAAGCCTTGGTACTATTGAATTTATGTCTGGACTTTAACTGGGGCATTTCAACATATAATTTAATATGCTTAGGGTCGTTGTTCTGCTAAAAGTGCAATCTCAACCCCAACTTCAAGTCTGTTGCAGCCTCTAACTGATTTTCTTCCAGGATTCCCCTTTATTCAGCTCTGGACAATGTTTCATTGACCCTGACCAGCTGTCCTATCCCTGTAGAAAAGCATTTCCACAGCACCATGATGTCGACAGATTTCCTCACCTGAGTTGTGAATCTCTGCGGGTTCTGCAGAATTACTATGGACTTCTTGGCTAATGCTCTGATTTCCCAGCATGTCAGTTTAGGTGGACAGCCATGTTTTGGCAGGTTTGCAATTGTGCTATACTCATTTTATTTTTTAGATTATGGATTAAACAGAACTCTGTGAGATATCCAAAGCCTTTTTTAATTGCTGTATTACTGATGCCTGCTTTAAACGTCACTACCATATACGTTGTGTTGGCCTTTCACATAAAATCCTAATAAAACACATTGAAGCTTGTGGCTGTGATGTGACCAACAGTGACAAAGTTCAAGAAGACTGGATTTGCCATATGCTTTTGCCTATAAAGGAAAAAAAGTTAGTTATTCTCAACCTACTTTAGTGCATCACATGATTAAACTTTGTAGTAATAACCAACCTAAATCTGCAGAGGTAATAACCTTAATTTCTTATGATATAGACCACAGGCAACAAACTAAAAATGTATTGGTCACACAACATGGAAATATTATTCATTTCAAATTCATAAAATATAGTGGAAGGTGTAGAGTTTCTCTTAGACAGGAAAGATGTAAAGTAAAGGTGCATTAAGCAATTCTATAGACTGTAGACAGGTATCCTTTTATTTATGCCATTAAAAGGATACCTGTAATTTGTGTATAAATATTAGCCAGAGGAAGCCTAAATTATGGAATCTAACTTCACTGCAACATGCGACAGTGAGTTATTTAACCAGCTTTTTGATTTTTTCCTATAAAAATATTGTAACCCTGGTCAATCATGATGAAACAGAGTAAATCAACCAATAAGACAGTAAACTCTAGGTTGGTTTGAGCCCTCTGGAAGCTGAAATTGTGTTGCACATTCTCCACAGTGGATCTTTAATGTTCACGATTGTGAACTGCAGCGATCAAAGAAGTCTAAGTCAAAGTCTTTTACATTTCACAACACAGCATTCCCAGATTAACCTCTACATTATTAAAGGGAATAACTGTGCTTTCCCAGTACCAACACTTGCATATCTCTGTTAAGCACTGCTGTCTACAGCTTTAGGTGACGCCAGTGGGATCTTTGCTCGCCACCGTCCACAGAGGCAGCCCAAGGGAGAAAAACACAGCAGTGAATTTCTTCCCTGCCACCTAAGGGCTACCAACCAACTTTTTCCTCCAATCCATTCTACTTATTCCACTCCTTTTGAAGTCATTTCATAACAGGGCAATTTTCTCGTTAGCGTTTGGCTTTAATTGTGGGTAATTAAGCGTGCTAGAGCGGTATAGAGAGCTCTGTTCGGAGGACTAGGGCGAAATTAGCTGTATGTCAGCTGTGAAATATGGGGTTAAGTGGGAGACGGGAGGGGAAAGGGAAAGCAGAGAGAGAGCCGAGGGGGGTCAGCGATTCCAAAACAGGGTTCACGTAGTCTAAAGGGAGAAAACCGCTGTGGTTGTTGGGGAAGATAGAGAAGATGGCAGGAAAAAGGGAGGGAAGACGAGTGGAGAGTTTGAGACGGAGTTCAAACAAAAACAACTGCTCAACTGGTCTAAAGAAAAAACTTTGGAGAGTGAAAATAAAAATAGTGGGCATGGTAGATGGCCTCAGCTCAACTCACTCCTTTGCCATTTTGTAAACATGAACAAAGCATCATGTATGCCAGTAGTTAAACTACACTGTATCCGTTTATTTCTTTTGATAGAGTAAATACTACTATTACTACTACTAATAATAATAATATTAATAATAATAACCTTTTATATTGCTAATACGTTACAAGTTACATCAACTCTTCTCTAAAAGACTCCTTATCAAAAGAGATTCACAAACACACACCAGAGTAAAATCGACAGCAGAAAAAAATTAAAAGAAAAAGACACACAGAAAGCAGATGCTAAATATTTGAAATCAAACCAACTAAAATCCAAGACAATTCATTACAAAAAAAGGCTAAATATAATAATTACACATTTCAGACCCCTGAGGAACATGAACAGAGGGAAATATGAGAACATTGATATTTTGTAGCTCCTTCTAAAGACGTGGAGCTAAAAGGAAAAAGTCTGTCTTCACTCTGGTAATGTTTTTACTCTTAGGTATTTTTTGATGAATTGTGGAGAAAAACAAATATATAAATGTTCAAGTCTCATATTAGTTCATTTAATTGCATGCTATTTTCTGAAACTTTGTATTAAAATCTATTTCCTTTGATCGCTGTGTTGTTTCACACATGGACCAGTTAATTCTTATGAAATTTACAAGAAAAATAACAAACCAAATCAAATGTAACTGACTGATCTCTAACTGGAAGAGATGATTTGATGGAATCAAACAGCCACATTAACAGATTACGGAAAACTACTTTGACTCAATTTGTCAAAGCAGGTTCAAAACTTTCCCCTGGTAAATATGAATCAGGCATGATTAGAACGGGATGTCTCGCAGAATGAAGTGGCGAAATTACCAATATTTAGTTTTTGCTAAAATACTAAAGATACAACAGTTAGAAGAGAAAATCTATTCCGTTATATGCTTTTTTATATTCTGGTGTGCAGTTATGGCTAAGCCATCTGCATGTTTTCTGGCCATAATTTCTGCTAATACTATTCCTGTATTTCACAGATAACGGCATTGACCAATGCTTAACCAGGGGATTTACTGGAGGTAGTATCTACCTGGTTCCTCAAAATTTATGTTTAAACTAAGATCAAAAACCATAAAAATTCATCTCAGTATGCCTGAAACCACATATTGTTATAATATCAGCTTTTTTCCAGTGCTGATTTAATAAACATGAAGTGTTAGTGCATTGACAACAATCCTGAGCAGTGTTTAAAGCAAGATTTAGTAAAAAAGTGGCATGTTTAAAGATTAAGTCCAACATGGCCCTTGTAGTTTCAGCAGAAAACATCCATCCCTATGCAGCGCATTGACCAAGTCAGTGATGGTTGATATTAAAATAAACAGAAAAATTAGCAACAGTGAGCTCATGCTAATTACATTTTTTTGTCAATGTTAAAATTTGGTGTTTTTAAAAATTGTTTATCATACATTTTGCAGGAGATTTGTACAAGGTGCCTACAATACATCTACGTCCAGCTCCTCACAAAAGCATTTTTTTCTTCTGGCTTTCCTCAAAGTTGGAGCAAAGAAAGCACCAGTTTATTTAACAGAACCACAGCTTGCAGTGGTGAAAACACCAAAAATCGTGGATAGCAAGCAGAAAAAGCTGTTTATCACTGACTGTGATAAACAGTCAGTGATAAACAGCAGAAGAACAGATATAGAAATCAAATTTGCGTGACTCGCGTCTCTCCTTTTCACAGAGAACCAATTATGACTCTCTTAAAAGATACTGTTGTGTATTATTAATTTACTAATGCCAATAATATTCTGATAAATATCTGACATATTTAAAAACTGCTTCATCAAATGTTGTTTTAATGACTTTGGTCTTCAGCTAAGCGCAGGATAACAAATAATCCAATTTCACTGGTTACTTCCTTTAAAGCCATAGCACAACCAGAACCCTGAGGCAGCTCTATTTATCACCAAGCGCAATGGCCTTCACACAAAATGACCCTTGATCACACTTTGCATTCGTTTGTGTTTGTATTTTAACCCCATAACGGTTGTAAATGTCCATGTGGCCATAAAGAGGATGAGGAATGATTTGAGTCATCGACTGTACTGTCAGATGCTCAGTGGATTGGGACCTACTCTGCTCGGCCCTTTATGAGTGCCCCAACCCCCCGTGGAACCATCCACAATGGCTATAATGAACCTGTTAAAGCCTCTATAAATATCGGCTCTGCATGCTTAGTGGTCGTTTGAATACCTCGGAAATAGACCACCGTTTGCAAACAAGTGGCTGGGCGTCGGAACTCGCCAAGCTAATACATAATCAATGTAGGGGAAACTCTCCCGCAGCAGACCTTCGATTCATACAGAGGCTGCAGATATGAAGTCGCTTAGAATAAGCCTGAAACTGCCTTATTGATCAGCACATTATCGTCATCAATAGGAAGGGCTTTATTTGGGAGAAGTGAAAACGGCAGGGGTACTGAAAAGTCTACGTAGAACAAAAAAAGCTTCAGAATTGCACTGGGAATCATCCTGCTGGTAATTCAGGGAGAGATTCAGGCTCTCCAGCAGGGATCTCGGTATAAAAGATGCAGTTTAAATGTGAGTTCAGGTTCTTGTAGACAAAACGATGCCCCACATGGAGGATGATATCCAAGAGGAAGTTCAGTTTGGTTTTTTTTTTTTGATTCCTCTTCTTCTCTTTTCTCTTTGTGTGAATTACTTATGAGATGTCAGTCTCTTGTACTCAGCAGACAAAGCTCCAGAGTTCTCCCAGTTTGGAGGATTTCTGGCAGGGGAACCAAGCTATGAACAATACAAAACAGAGCTGGAAGGAGACCAATATTGTTCCCCAAATCCAACAAAATGCCAATGTGGTTTGTTCATGCATTATATTATGGATTTCTATCCAATCTCTCTTTTGAATCAGCAATCCACTTAATCTGGGTGTAGATAACATATGTGAATTATGGGCTATGTTCAATACAGTCATTCTACAGTGAATAAAATACCAGGTAAAATGTAGCATCTCACCCAATGCAATAGTAACAGGGAGCAAAAATCCATATGAGTGTTACAAAATTTGTCATCCCAACAATAAATATCAAGAACATCTTTTTCTTTGGTTATTGCAGGTCAGCCTTTTCATCAAGAAAAAATATGGAGGAAGTAGATTTTTTTTAGCTCATAAGTCATGTCCAAATGCAATAGCCTAAACAAAGATATCGAAAGCCAAATTTCTTAGCCTTTCTGATCAACCAAAGAAAAGCAGATATCTACAGGGCAAACTTTTGTTGTTACTATCATCAGCTCTGGAAAAAACTCTGAAAACCGGAAATGTACTGAACTGTTGGCTTCTTTAGATCAGGACCGAAAACAATATTGTTTACTGAAAGCTTTCGATCAAAGAACCTCACTAATGAACCGTTTGTTTGATCGCTGATGAGTGGCTGACGTGTGAGAATGAAGATTCGTTTTAACATTCTTGTCTTTTTATGCAATGCTTTGAAGTGTTCGAAATATTTAACTTTTCTAAGAAATGTTTTCTATTTAACTCCTTTCATTTGATTTCCTGTAAAGCACTTTGGACAGCATAGAGCTAAACTATGGGCTATCTTAGCTCTATGCTGTCATCTGCTTCTTTGTAATGTTTTGTTTAACGGACTTATTGCTGCCACTAATTTAACTAAACCACATTATGGCAATATACGAGAAAATTAATTCATTATTGCAACTTGGTAACATACTGACAAGGATTCTGTTAGGAAGTCACTCCAAAATTTTAGAGCAACAATTAAAGTGCTCACAAAACCTAACTTAAACAAAACAGACACATATCGCAAAGGGTTTTGATGCTTTGAAGGTAATGAATTTAAATGCTGAGTTTAGCTATTTGGAAGTTTAGCTCAATATTAATCCCTTGGGTCTTATCACACATGTCAAGAAATATTGAAAAAACATCACACTTTGACACTTTGACGAATGAGTTGACTTGAGGTTATCTCTGGTAATTTTCTCTCTGAATAGAATTACTATGCCTACAAGCTGCCTAAATACATAAACCAAGACGATGCAATACAAAGGATAAAAATAAGGCTTTCAATTAGTTGGTTTGCTGTAATGCAGCTGAAGACTAGCTGATCTTCCTATTTGCAATATTCCGCAGATAAATGCAACGGTAGAGAAAGGTGCTATTGATTGATGTACTTAATATTAAAGAATAAAATCACACATGACTATATGGAAATGTGGCTCTGTAGTTTTAAAATTCAACACAAGTATTAAAGATCTAATTCAGATTTTTTTGAATTACATCTAGAACACCTTTAGTTCCTCCAAGGTATAACCCAAATTATTACAAAACAGAAGTTCCAAGCAGCATTACAAATTTTGTCGCTTGTGTTTGTTTTGACCTTGAATAACATGAACTTGAAATCAATGAAGAGGTCAGGCTTAAACTGCTTAGATGACCTATGCGTACCTCTTACACAGGAGGATGGCACATGTGAGATACAGATTGTCATGATGTGTCTGTTAAAATGTATTTTTCTTTTTAGACACAAAGAGCATTTAAAGAAAATGTAGCACTGATTAAAAATATGCAACTGAGAAATATGTAAAATAGTTTAGACAACTTGCTTTAGGATAATGTGGAAATACCCAAAGTGTAGAAAAGACCTTGACCTGTGGAGAATGTTTCAGAAATAAAATTAACTCAAGGAAAAGCAGAAAGATCTTGAAAAGCAGCATCTTAAAAGTCCAACACTGGATGCAATCCTGCATCAAAGCAGAAGCTCTTGAATGAACATCAGCTGGAAATCAGAGTTAAGAGTCTCGCTTCTCTGTGTTTAGGAAGGAGTTCTACATAATAATAATTTAAAAAACTGAGCAGACCACCCGAGGCCACAACAACAACCCTCAACAATGTTCTCAAACTGAATGAAATTCCCTTCTATCACAGCATCTGCATGTTAAATGTGACCATATGTGATGTAAAGTCAGGGATGTCTTAAAAGTAAAATACTAGTTGTTTGTCCACAACACACACAAGAAAAGCTCATATATATTTTGCACAATGTTTTGTGGTTTATTGTCAACTTTAAGGCAGTAGCACTACCAAAATGAGGTGGAGGTCAAATGGGATCAACTGTGACTCCATGAAATTAAACATTTTGAACCCTTTATTGCATGCTACTTTTCAATACCTATGTCTGACTTCAATATAGGCATATCAATATAATAAAACTTATAAAATTCTAACATGACTTTTGTTTTCAGAGGACCTCTCCAAATTCTCAGTGGCCCCCCATCTTGCCACCCTGTTTGAAATTTTCTATATGCACCCCTGCTACAGGGGCCGTTTTATCAGCTGTACATAGTTAAAGATAGTGCATAGAAAATATGTGGTTGAAGACATGTTTTTATTTTGTAGGGGGAGGAGGGCGGATTTCACTGAATAGAAAAAAAAAATACTCAAATAAATGAAAAAGTTGCTATGCTTGTGATGTGTTGGATAACTTTTAAATGAAAAAAAAATTAAAAAATAACATTTTCTCTCCAAAGTTCCACTTCCCCTGAAGGTCTTTTACTTTTTATCGTGCATTTGTCCCTGAACAACACGCCCCGAGGCACAACGATGTGTGAAAAAGCAAATCTAAGCCAGGAACTCTTTCGCTGTAAAGGAGACAGTTGCGAACTTCCAGATATGTTTGAAGAGAGCGCTCACAGGCTGCATCAATCAATTTCTACAGGAGAGGGGCACGGTTTCCCCTCTCACCCACGAAGTGCATCATATTTCTCGTGAGAATCTAATTTCTGGCGGCTTTCTCAATTATTAATGCCATCGGACTATAACCGAATAGGGAAGTGAGGTGCTTACCTTCACCGGCACACCTTCATTGACTTGTCCGGCTTCTCCCTCTTGGGCTGGAGCGGGAATCCTGTTGACATGCGTGGAGGACTGACGGTAACTGTGCAGTTTTAGGAGCTCGGACGGCGCATCCTTCCCCTCCTCTGCATTTAACTGCTCTGCACTGACATGATGTATGAGTAGTTCGCCGGCGCGAACGGAAAAAGAAATTGCGAGAGGTGTAGAAGCGCACTGCTACACACAGAGAGGAAAAAGTTATCTCCAAAAAGTTGTCAAGATTTTTTTTTTAAAAAACAAAAAAATCAAATGGACTCCTCTCTAACCTGCTGCTGTCCGAAAGTGGTTTGATATTACTTTACAGGAGCGGAGCGTGAAGAAGAAAGCACAGAGATTTGGTCAGAGGCGCGCAGGGGGAGCGATCCGGGCGCATGGGGAGGGATGAGTGCGCAGAGAAGGAAGAAAGGGGTGAGGGTTTGGGGGGGTAACAGAGAAGGTGCTGAGGCTGAACCTCCACCTCACGTCAGCATCTAAGTTTCTATCAGCTGCGGACTGCGTTCTGCACGCGTTGCCTCGGCTGAAAATTGACCCGCGCGGTGTGGTGAAGTGGTCGCACATGGAAAAATATATGTAGACGGGAGGTGGTGGCCGGGAAAGCGGATCGATCGGGTTATAATTTTGTCCGAAGTCGAGGGGGGGGGGGAAATAAAGTTCACGGAGGAATGAAATCTGAAAACAGATGGCGAATCCCGCCGTCTCTAAATAAGATTCGATCTTCGGGGATGGAGTGTGGATAATATTTGGTTGAACGTTTGATGAAAAATGACGGAGGGTGCAGGTGGAGGTGGTAGTGGGTGGGATATGATGTGTCTGGGGACAGAAACTAAACTTGGTGAGAGGACGACACTGTGTTTTTCAGATCCATCCAAGGATCTCATCCCCTTTCTCATTTGCCCCCAGTCGCACACAGGACGGCCCCCCTCCTCCCACCGCTTTCCTCCCCCGCAAAGAGGGTTGCGGGTGAAGGGAGGAAAAGCAGAGAAAACAAGAATACCAAATAAATGAGAAATTTTCGTACAGGCCCCGCTTCCGTGCGTTCCATGCTAGCAATAACAATTAAATATCGACCGCTTTCCCGGCCGGAGAGAACCTGAGATACCCAGAGACTGCCAAGTACCAAGACCCCCCACCCCTCCCTGCTTTTCTCCTCTCTCTTCCATCTCTCCCCATCTTCCACATATGCACTCACTCCTCCTCTTCTCGATATCCCCTCCCTATACACCTTTTTTCCTTCTAATCCAAGTCCATCAGGCCAATCTCTTCTAATTTGGTGTATCTCATTTCTCTTGATTCCATCCCACAACCCATTTCAGCTCCACTTTTATCATTGCTGATTCGAGAGGGTGTGTGGGGGGCTCGGCCCGCGCTGCATAGTCCCATTTTCAGTCGGTGCAACAGGACTTCCTCACACCATGCGTGGCAGTTTATGAAAATCAATTATGAGATTGGGATTCACGTTGTTTGACTCGAAGAGGTTTGCGTTCAAGCTGTGTGAGCGGCTCACTCTGTCTCATGTTCACACTCACTGGTGGTTCAGATGTTTGGCGTTCAGTCAAGGTGAAAATGAAAATGCACCCTCACTCCATTCTAGGGTTTTGAAGCAAGGTACGATAGAAATGACCTGGCATGGTTCTAAAATGTTATAAACAAAAGGTCCAATACCTTTATTGCCTAATAAAAAAAAATATTGCATTAATCCATAAAGCCCCCTCATATGTAGACCTTCAAACACATGTTGAATATGTTCTGTTGATCCATCACTCCGTCGGTGCATCTGCCTTGCTCTGCTTTGTCACCCCGTAAAGTTTAGCACTCCAGGACTCATTTTGTTTTAATCTGTACCCCAATAAAGTAACACACACACACACAAAAAAGCTCCAACCATGTATCAAAATCAACCATTTTTGATTAAACATTGCTTCGGTTCATTGAGGTTCCTGGGCGCTTGTTTAATATTTCATTTCAGGTCCCGCCGCAGTATTTTGCAGGGACTGGATTATTTTCTTTTCAACCATTCATTTGTAGATTTGCTGCTGTGTTTGGAAACATTGTCCTGTTTTGTAACCCATTTTCAACCTAATTTCAGATGTGTCACAGATGTACTGAAATTTCCCTCTAAAATAATTTGCGAGTCATCGCTCCTTAATGACTGTAATGTATCCAGGTCCCTCGGTCATGAAGCAACTCTATTTTATGCATTGAAACATTTCTACCTGTACTGATATGTTCACAAATAGAGAATGTAGATATATCCCAACCATCCATCAATCCAATTATCAAATTCTTATGAAGTAAAGACACTGCAGAGATTATCTTATTTCCAACGTCACTTTTGTTGGCCCAGGTTAAAAGCTTACATATTAATTGAGGTCAACTACAACCACCTCACAATTTTTAGCTTGAAATATCTTCCTGGGCTCTGAGTGTCAAGTTTCAAGAAGAAAATTTGACCTATGTCAAAGCCTGGAATCACACTGACCAAACAAAAAGCAGTGACCTAGTCCACTATTGATCGTTTACTACTTCTAGCAGCCTTTTACATGAGTAAAACTGTTAAAACTGTTAAACTTGTAGTGCACAATTAAAGCCTGTAAAACCAAGGAGAATGAGCTGCTTTAGGAAAAGAGGACAAATGGAGCAGAAAACATTTCAAAAGAGCTACAACCGGGTTTACCACCGTGGAGAGATGTCACATGCTGCTGCTGGCTTCAGGACCATGGACAGAGACTGCATGGTGCCACTGATGGTAGCAGCATGTTTAAGATGGGCAGCTATCATAGTTTTGGGACAATGATGGACTTCAAAAGGCGTCTTTCGACTATGAGACCTGGAATGCTTTTGCTTCCAGAGGTTTCACCAACCTTGCCCATTTTCCTGTGAGCATTTCCACTGTGAAACGTTTCCCTTAAGTCGTTGTGCAATGAGATGTAAATCCTGATTTTCTGCAATAAAACTAAAACTGATGATTCTCTCACTTTTGAGGCAGCAGAAAAGGACTAACCACATGTCTGCCATCAACATCAAACCCCAGTTTTCTAGCCATAAACTTGAGATGATTTTACAGGTTTTGCACTATGAAATTGTATTATTACTCCATCCAAAATCAGAGGAAGTTTGTCATATTGAGTGGTATTTGATAAATAAATTCTGAGAAATACTGTATGTTCCATACAGCAAGAAATATGGAGGTACAGAAAACAGATAGGTGGACGAATTTATTTTCAGCAGCTTTCATAAAATATTGGTTTTGATGTGTGTCCTTCTGTGAGCCATTGTAGTAGTTTTTAAAACTACAGAGTATCCTGCAATCTAAATAAGTGTTACTTATCCAACAGGGATCCACAGACTTTAGAAGACAAACTGGTCGCTCCATTCCTCCCAAACAACGTCCTTCCCTTGATTGACAGGGACCCTTGGATTTGTGCAAACTGTGGAAAGACTACCAGAGGAGCAGCATCATGTTATCTGAATCAACTTTTCAAACGAACTCCACAACTATCAAAACTTTCTCCATCATTGTCGCTGTCTTCTCTCTTCTTTATATATATTTTTTTCCGCCTCAGAACTTCTGTCTGCTCCCACCCAAACTATTCAATTTCTATTTATTTGCCCCTCGATTCTTCCCCCCCCCCCCCCCCCACACACACACACACCTAAAACCCTCGTCATCCTCCTTCTCATCTCTCCTTTTTTCACACCTCTTCGCATCTCTTCGCTCACCATTAAAAGCCATTCTTCTCCTGTTGTCTCCCTAATTCTCCATCCCACCGTCTTTTCCTATTTTCCCTCGCACTTCCCTCCACCTCGTTATCTCCCCCATTTGACTTTAATTAGTTAATGCATTAATTATCTACGCCCCAATACCTGCACTATTAACTTACCCTCTCCTCCCCGTGGCTCCCCTTTCTGCCTCACCTCCAGGCCTCTGAGCAGGTCGGACGCACGGGCAGGGAGGCACAGCCGTGCGCACGCACAGACGCACACAATCGCTCTGTCCCCGTTCCCTTTCTTACCCCATGCTTCTTTTTCACTCTATTTCTCGCTCTTCCACTCTTTGCCCCCTACCTATTTCCCCCCCTCAAGTCATCTCTCTCCCCCCGTCTATCTCCTTTCTGCCCCCCTATAGCCTCCTCTCCTCTTTTTCTCTCTGTGCCTTGCAGTCGCCTCTGCCGGCTGGTCTCTCTCCCCGGCGACGGAATTATGAAAAATGCGCCCATCGACAGAGCGCCTCAGCTTCGATTAGCCGAGATGGGACATGACAGGCCGCGATCAATACTTATACCGTCCTATAACGTGTCAACTAATGAATCAATCTCGGCTAAATTTTCCATTTTTCAAAAGCCGACGCGAGAGACTGGAATATCCTCTTTTGTAAAGATATTATTATCGATTTCGTCGGCAATTTGACATCGGGGGTAGTTAATTCCACTCTAGAATAAAATTGAAAACACTTGAGATTGAAGTGAGAGAGGGAGAGAGGGGAGCGAGCGAGGGAGGGAGAGGGGAAAGGGAGGAGAGGGGGAGGGGAGGCAAGGGCAGGCAGTAGGGGAGGTGGAGACGGCTGTTGACTTGATAAAAGAGAATGGGAAGATGGAAGGAAAGGGAAAAAGTGGGGAGGAAGAAGAGGTACAACTGGTGGACAGGAGGACACAACAGCAGTCTATCTATCTATCTATTTATCTATAAAAAACAATATATACATTGAAAGGATACCATTAAAATCTTTACAGCCTTTATAAAACCAATCCAACCTCTTTGCAATAAAAACCTGCGACATCTGTTAACTTTATCCCATTTTATTTTGTGCTAAAAAAAAAAGTGATACAATTTTTGCAGAGATTTCGTATGGAATTTCCTTCTCGTTTGTCATTTCTTCCGTTTACAGTACCTCAAAAAAAAAAATATTTCCACGCCATGACTTTTTAGACTTCTTTATATTTTATTGGGATTCTGGGTGAAATACCAACACAAAGATGTGCATTGTTGTACTGTTTCCCCTCCTGGCCACAGATTTCCACAGATTCTGAGATGGATTAGGTTGTGACTTTGACTGGGCCATTCTAATAGATGGCTGAAACTGGATATAAGCGTTTCCGTTGTAGTTTTAGACTTTCAATAATTGACCTTATGGAAATGACATTTTTCCACTAGTCTTAAGTCTTTTGCAGCCTCTTATTGCTCATCCATTTTCCCATTGAGCAGAAGGAAAAAAAATCCCACAGCATGATTCTGCCTTCATCATGTTTCACAGTAAGGATGGAGTGTTGGTGTGATGCCCAGTTTGCCACCAAATCTAACATTTTTCATGTAAGCTAAACCAGAAACTCATTCTTTCAATGACACTTCTCTTCTTGCCACTTTACTAGTAAAAAAAATTAAAAATAATAATAATAAGTCATCCTCCACAAGTGTGCTTCATTGTTCCTATTTAACCTGAACCTAAAACCTGAAAAACTCTTCAGGGGGTATGAATACTTTTGCATGGGGCTGTAATGTGCAAAAGCTTCTCCATTCATAGACTTTAGTTCAGCCGGCCTGAAGAAATAAAACGGATGCCTGTATGCTTTGTGCTCAGTCTTTTAAGTTATGAACTAACCCCAGATTACAGAAACAGCTCTACATATTAACCAACTTTCTGACAAGTTAAAATTGCTCACACACTAGAGTGCCCGGTTTAGTGTGGGTGTGTGTGTGTGTGTGTCTGTGTGTGAGTAGAGACAAAAGCAAGGCAAAGAGTCAGCATGTGTGTCAGAGTGAAATATAGATGGAGGAGGCCGGTGCATGTGAGGGTCAGCGAGGTGCAGTGTAACTGTCGACAATCACAGCCTTATTTACCTGTCAAAAACACTATCATCCCACACAGCCCGAGCCAAGCAATTTCTCCTGTCTCTTCCTCCCTCCTCTCCCACTTTCTCTCTTTCTCTCTCTCTCTCTCTCTCACCCTCTCCCTCCACCTCCAATTACAACCCAGAGGGCTATTTCTCTCCAGGACAAAAACACTACCCACAAGCCATCCCTCTCCTTTCCGATAGCCCTCTTACTCTCTCCCTGTCGGGTTTTTTTCCTACCCTTCTGTCTCTTTCTTTTCTCCCACCGCTCGCCCTCGTCCTTTTCCTCTGCTGAGAGCTGAAGAGTGGAAATGAACAAGCTGTAAACACACACCACTTATCGCGCTGTATGCTGTTGTGTATTTGTCGGCGGAGGCTGGAGAGGTGAAGGCTCTGGTATATGAGGCCAGAGGTGTTGGCTACCGTACCAGACTAGCAGACAAGAAATAAAGATGCTCACAGGTTGGAAGGCAGTTTGATCAATGCACCATTTGGTGATCATTTTACCCCCTTTTTTTGCTCTAAAACTGCTACTAAGACTTGCTGCAGAGCAATAACACTTTTAAAGTATAATGCATGCTCAAGAAAGGTAGCAGACATTCTTCCTTCTACCAAGCACTGCATAAAAGTACCAAATGTTTATTCCACACTTCCAAGAATGTCTCTTAGTACAGTGCCATGCAAACGTTTTCCACGTTTTTATGTTTCGACCATAACCTATAATATTTTTTTTATTTGGGTTTTTACTTGATAGATTTCCACAAAAACACATTGATATTTTAAAGTAGTGACTCCAACATGATGTGAGGATTTTCATCCAGCATAAGGAAGCTGGTCAGACATGATGGGAAGATGGATGAAGGTAAGAAAATCTGCTAGAGGCTGAAAAACACTGGAGAAGAAGCTTTCTGGTAGAATGTCCTAGTCTAAGTCCACAACTGAGAGTCTGCATCAGGACTTGAACGCATTTGTTTAGTACCCTTCATTCAAACTTATTGAGAATGAGCAATTACCCAAAGAAGAAGTAAAAATGTGTAACTGCAATGAAAGCTAGCTTTTTATTTTTAAAACACTTCACAGTTGTTCACTACTCTGTGCAAGTGTAGGACATAAAATCCCCCCTAAAAACGTTTCCAAGTTTGTAGTTGTCACATGATAAAATTTGGACATTTTTGAGGGTTAAGAATATGTTTGCAAAACGCTGCACCAGATACAGACTCAATCTATCTTAAAAAAATATTAGAACTTGTGAAAGTGGATTGTTAAAACCCATTTGTAAGTCAACTACAACGTTTTTAGTTTAATTGGTCAACTAAAAACCAACTGAAAAGTTTGTTTTAAAAATTTTTACCATAATGAATATTTCTTGATAAAACAAAAACGTGACACGTTTACAAAAAGGCATATACACTTGAAAATGTTATGAAACATTTATGGCGTAAGTCAAGTAGAAATTTTAACTTAATAAATGCAAACTTCTTCAGTAATATTTAAAGTGTTAAAATGTTTCTAAAATGCCATTACATCCAGATGTTTTAGTTGTCTTTATGATAAACAGGAACATCTGTTCTGCTTTTCATCTCAAAAGTCCCACGTCTGATACTCGACTGGTTGGCGTTTTATTTCCCGAGCAGCGTCCTGATGCTTGCGACCGAAACATGTACAAAGACACACACACAGACATAAACACCCCGACTGATAGAGGAACTGTCTGTCTTCCTGACCAGCACTGTGAAAAGGCCATCTGACAAAGCCATTAACAGGGTGGTGTAATGCCTGTGTGTGTGAGGAGAGCTAAACGACACAAAAAGACATTCATGGGCACTGCCATGACAGGAGACGCACGATGACAGCTGACTGACGGACTGACTGACTGGTGGCAGTGCTGACTGATAAAGGCAGAGTGATTCCGACACCAGAGATATGGTGTGATGGAGACCAGACAAATGATATAAAGCCTGTCAGAGAGAGAAAACATTCAGATATTCTCGAAGGCTGCCGGATATCTGCACACATGAACGGGTTAACACAATCCATCGCTGACGGTGTTGACCCTTAAACACAAACTTCTTCAAATCGATCAGAAATGTAACTAAACTGGGGGCCAAGTTTGTGACATCAAGGTGTTTGAATACACTCTTTATCAGTAAATGTGGCACTTTGCAGCAAATTATAGAGGAATTCGGATCCTATTTTAAGATACCGGCTCATGATGGATGCACCGATGCAAAGGCGGGAAATAACAGACGGTGAAACAAAAGGAGAGAATGCACAGAGATTTAAAGAAGGGAGGCAAAGAAGAAACACAAGACGATGCGAGGAACAAAAGCAGAAAAGAATGATGTTGGATTCAGTGTGTGTTTTGTGGTGTGTGCAGGCAGAGGCAGCTAAGCAGAACCAGCCAACCCTCACAAACCAATCAGGCCTTCATTAGGCCGGGCGGGAGGGATCGATGGCCAGCCCGCATCAATTAAACAGCACCCGCACAGCACTATATATAAGAATATATACACAGAAACCCTCTATACCCTACCATCCACCACCACACATACACACCTAACATTTCACAGCAACACTTGTGCACAAAGGTAAGATGAGCATGCAATTTGCAACAACCTTCACACCAACGCTTCATATACGGAGCCCTCCATATTTGTTATCACCCTCTGGAAATAACCTCACGCTGAAAAAAAATATCCCACCATTTATTTAAGTGCATGTTTTAACTTTGGGAAATAAATGTTAAACAAAAGAAATACATGTTTTTGACAAAATCACCAATGTCACAGTTACTGGCACCACTAACAGTTCATATAATAATTATTGGAAGCATTTTTAATGTATATTTGACCTAAGTAGATCCCAGAGTCAATGAGTCAACCTAAAGACACTGTCTATATGTAAGTGATAGAAGCATGAATAAAAACAGGGGGAAAAACGTTTTCTGATCCACTATCATAAACAATATCATGTTGAGTTCACTAAGTGTTCTTTGCAATTTAACTGCAATCACCAACGTTGGTTAGGCAAAATTAAGATTGAGCATTTCAGGCTCAATCTGTAAGACTTCCATTAATCAAAAGAGGGATGTTTGGGAAAAACACCTAGAGTTACTGTACATATGGGAGAGCACAGAACAGAGAACAGCTGACGAGACACTAAATTAACGTTCTTCCGTGGTCATTTAAATTCCGACACCAAAGAAAACCTGGTACAAGCTGAAGAGAAAACATGTTGTATGATAAACCCTGAGCCAGGATTATCTGCTACCGAGAGAGAGGGAAAGTGAAAGATCCTTTTGTCGGCATGCTCCAACTTTGTCAAATATTTTAGATGAAGAAAACTAAGAGAAATTGTTTTTACAAATTATCAACAACTGTGATGTGCCAGTGACAGGTGGCTTTGTGACAAGTTATAAATGGACTCATATTAAAAGATTGATTTAAAAATAAAATCTATTTACTATTGAAAAAATGTGTTGTACCTTTGACATTGACATTATGCACACAATACTTTGCTACCACTTTTTCAGATATAAAAAAAACACAAAAATGAAGTTATATATATACAATCTTCTGAGAAATTCAAAAGAGCTGTAAGATGCTGGCAGCATCTTGTAAAGGTGTGTGTGTCCGCATTTTCATACACACCTGCAGCTTTTCGACATTGTGGTCACACTGACCCATCCACTCGCCCTTTCATTCCCAGCTTACACTCAAACATCGATAACACCCAATTACACATAAGCTCACACTTGGCAGGTCCTGAAAACACACAATTACATGCACTCCGGACACACATTTTATTAACACTCAATTACACATACGCATAAATCACAGACAAATCGTGCACCGGTGAGGCTGGAGACTGCTGTGTGAGGGACATATCATTTTATTTTGGGCAGTGCCCTCATAAAATGACAGAAACTGCTGAGGGGATTGAATAGACTTTAGAGAAAAAGGTGCGACAGAGCAGCACCCCGCAGTTTGATTTTAGTTTGTAAAAGTAAATATGAAAGCAATAAATGGTCACAATGAAAAGCTTAAAGTGCAATGTCCGGGACAATATTGACTGAATATTTCAAATTCGAGGCGTTCAAGAAAAAAGTAGTGATGATGTCACCCGACCCAGTGCAGGTTGAACTTTTGCTCTGTGAGAATTATTCTGCTTTTACTCTGAATAAATGATAATACATGAAACAAGAAAGACTCTCTGATCCATCAGACAAAGGATTTTTATAGCTACATGTTTGGTGTGATGATATACTGTAGGTCAATATGAAATATCTGCATAGTAACACTGCAACAAACACATAAACCACATGGAGGTTAGATACTATGAATAATAAATGAGACTCATGAAAATAAGTACAGACATAAGGTCAAGAACGTATTTTACTCCAAAAAATTAATGGTAATCTCAACTCTATTTTCATTTCTTTATATTGTGATTCAAGGATAGATTTTCTTTTCATTGTCACATGTTGAAGAGGCAGAGAACCCAAATGCAGAGCAGAAGTAGGCAGGATAAATGGGAGGGTGAAGTTTACGAAGAGAGACAAACTCACCGTAAAAATGTTGATGGGGAGAAAATGAAAAGCAGGCACACAGGAAGCAAAAGGAGAGCAGCGCAACAGGAAGCCTAAGGGCTGAGAAACAAGATGGGAGACAACAGATAGCAAACAGGTGAGCAGGAGGATCTGACAATGGCTATGAAATTTGGTTTTGAGTAGTAAGGAGGTGACTACTGGAGTGATTACACTGATGTAGAACAGCTTTGATGGAACAGAACCAGAGGGAAGCTGGAGGAGACTGATGAGGGGATCCATCCATCCATCCATCCATCCATCCATCCATCCAAGTGTTGATGCACAAAAAATATCAGCATGAACATTATTTAAAGCAGCTTTCTTTGCGAGAAAGAAACATTAAGTTCACTTTCCCATCGAGAAGACTGCATGCTTCTTCTCAAACAACTGGACTGATACAAGTTTCCCCCGATAAAATAGGCCCACACGCTTCAGAGAAACGCAGCGTGGAGAAAATATTCCGCCTGCAGAATAAATGTGTTTGTATTGGGCGATTACCGGGCCGCGCTTCCTGAGCCCCGCGCGTCACCTGCTCACCGTGGCATTGACACGTCAGTCTCCCGCGGCTAACGCAATGTGACAGTGTTGAGATTATAATATCTGGCCCGCATTACCGGGCATTAACGCCATTACCGCACCCTGCCCGCTCAGGTGGGCCACTCTGGGACCGAGGAGAGGAGAGAAGTAGAGAGGAGGAGGGGGGGAATCAGGAAATTGAGGCGAAGGCGCAGGATGACGAGGAGATGGATGAATTTGAGAAAATGGGAGAGGCAGTTTAGATTCAGTAAAAGGCCTTAGCAGCTGTGGGGAGAAGGTATAAACATCTGACAATCAGATGGGGAAGATATGGCACTTTAGGAGGATGCGTTCAAGGAGAATAGTGTGGATCGCAACTAAAGCATTTACTGAATAATGATGATGAAATGTGGCATTCACATCACCAGAGTACATGAGTTTGGGTATCTGTGTGTATGTGTGTGTGTGTGTTGTGACAGAGGAGGTTCTGCTGTGTGGTAATAACAAAGAGAAAGGGTATGAGGGGGGCAACCCAATTGGATAAAGCTATTTTAATAATGAACAGCTGAACAAGCACCATCACTTCACATGATTTAATATTTACACCATGCCACGCCTGGTTTCATATTGCTTTTCCAGGGCCTTCATTTGTTTCACCCAAAGAAAACACTTCTATTCCACAGCCTTGTTGTTTTAATTAAGGAAATTAATAAATAAGAATAAATTAATGTGGCCTCCTTGCCTCCTCCTGTACCCCCAGAACTGTGGCAAGCACCGTCTCCCGCCTAGCTGCCTGCTCGCTTTCATGGGGATGTATGTGCGTGCCATAATTAACGCTTAATAAGTAAGTGATTCATTATGATTAGCGTGCGGATTCGCCGTAATGGCCTCTCTCTGTGCTAGCAATCAACCTCACTCTGTTTATCCACACATAAGCCCCCTGATCCATCTCTGTCTGCAGCTCCCCCCAGTCTGCACATCCAACACCAGGCACCATCCCTCTGGTCCTGATGCTGGGCCATTTGTTGGGCGGCTGGCGGAGGTCTCTATCAATCCGAGTGTCATTAAGCAAGATGAAGAGGAGGAGGAGGAGAAGAAGGAGGAGGAAAGGAGGCTCATTGTCATCAAAGTGGTGACTGTCAGTATAAGAAGATTACTCATCTCTGTGATGCACTTTGAAAGTGATAGATACCTTTATGTAAAAAAAAAGGGAACTGATGCATTTGCCAAGTTCAACGCAAAGTTGGTGCAAGGACAACTTCATGTGTTAAGAGGTGAATTGTTATCCCTCATAAAACAAGGGATATTTCCTCAAATTCTAAGAATGAATGTGATTAATTTCCTAGTGATGTAATACTTAGGGTGGGGGGCATGTTCAGGCACCGTGACTGTTGTAATGTGATAAAAAAGTAATTTAGCTGAAGTCTCGTGGGGCAGCTTGAGTATTGTATGAATTCAGTTGATTGTGTTTTTTAACATACAAATGGTGGATAAATGAAAAGACTGAAGATATGTGATAAAAGGAGAATTCAAAGAATCCCAGGAATCATTTTGTAGCAATAAATGCTCTAAAGTTAAGAAATTTAAAGCCAGATAGTGATGCAAGGAATCATCATGTGGCCCCTGCCTTTGCCAGTCTTGGAGGCTCCTGTGACACCAGTCCCCAACTTCTATACTTACAGGTGTTTGGCTTCCCTGATACCAGCTTGCAATGGGAGACTTTACCAGGAGATGAAGCCTGGGAGAACATCGCCCCCTGGACCATTGGGGTATGGAGGGGAAGTGTTTTTCTCCCACCTGGTAGGTGGTTAGTCTTTGCCTCAAGAATAGGAGCTTATGTATGTTGATGTAGAACATGAGTGAGCGATTGACAAAGACATAAAAAAGGTGATCCTGATAAGAGTAATTGAAATGAGCTTCCTGTGTACGGTGGGGGGCCGGCTTAGAGAAGAGGTGAGATGCACTCGTTCCATTTAGGGATAGCATGAAACAGAGGCACTACTCCCTGTCATCAGAAGGAGTTGAGTTTGTCCATCTGACCCGGATGTCTCCTGATATTTCCTTTTGAAGGTTTTTTTGGGTGTGTGTGGAGAGCAGACCCAGAATTAACTGGAGAGACTGCATGTCCATCCTGGCATGGGAATATTTTGGGATCCTTCAGAATGAGCTGGAGAGTGTTGTTGGGTAGACGAATGTCTGGGTTTCCCTCCTGGACCTGTTCCAGGGTGATATGATCTCAAATAGGTGGAAGACAGCAGATGAATAGATGGGAACCTAAAACCGAGCACTGTCATAATGTAATAGTTGTTTGAACTAGTAGTGTGAATCTTTGACACACTTGCCAGCTAAATTGATTCACTGAAATAAGATTCAGTTATTTGGAAGAACACAGGCAGGAGGGAATATGAGCATGAGAACTCAGGGCAGAAATTCATTTAGTGTTTTCTACAAGACAAAATAACTGCAAAAGTAGCTGAGGATTATCATAGGATGAGAGTATGCCTCGCAATTAAGTTTTACAGGTTTGTGTGGCAGATGGAAATAATTTTGAAATGGAAGCACAATAGCACCAGGTGAGATTTCTTTACAAGGCTAGATAGATAAGAAGAACTTAGAGTTTGTAGGATGACTTGGAATTTAAAGAAGGAACTCAAAATGATTTGCTTTTATCCAAGTTCTCATGTCTGGTTCTTGTGTTTTGAGTCATTTCTTTGTTTATGTGATTTAGCTATGTTTAGTGTTTATAAGATGTAGTTCTGGTTACTTAACATTTAGCAGATATTTCTCCTGGATTTCTTTAATATTCTTGTGTCAGTAATTTCGGTCAGCTCCATAGGTTGCTCCCTTCGCAGATGCTATGCGTTACATTGATTAGACTGACCTGATACTGGTTCCATTAATCACTTCCTGAGCATTATGGGTACATAATATTCTGTTGTGTACCCATTCAGTTCCACGCCAGGTCGACTCTTATTGAATTTCTTTCATTGTACCGAATGACACTTCATGACAACATTCGTAGACATTCATAAAGACTCCTTCATGTTTATGACACCTGTCATGTCATATTTATGACAGTGTCATGTCAGTCTTACACACACCCCATCAAATAAAGCTTTACCAATAATTGTAGTTAAAAAGACAAACACCTCTGGAATGCGTTGAATGACAGAAAATTGCTCTAGATTTTAGATATTTCTCCTCTTATTGCTGGTTTTCTATTGCTACTGCAGTACAGGTTTAAAGGCTAGTGAATAATTGTGGAAAACAAGTTTTCCTCAGGGCAGTTTGCCAAATTCATGCTCTTCTAAAGATTTGTACCCTACTTCAAGTTACTCATGTCTTCAGATTTATAGCAATGTTTTATTTTACCACAATACACATTATAGACGGATCTATCCTCCATCTGAACAGCCTGGTTTTACCTCGTCGTTTTATCAGGGTCTAAGCTGAAAGCACATTTTTCACAACATTAACTGGTCAGCTGACCGTTCAGAAATACCTTGAGGCAGGTGATCATTCTGCTGGTTCTGAACGACCAATGAGGCAGAAATTGAGCAGAAGTGTTTCACAATGATGCTGTTAAATATGGGAGGAAAAATAATTAGAAACATGATGATGCAGGCAAGTCGGATGTACTTTGGGCTCTGTAGATTTGCAAAAACCATTTCTGCAGAATTTGGCCACTTTTAATGGGCTGATAGAAAAGTTTTTAAACAAAAAGGTTTGTTGGTGGTGGGACATTTGATTCAAATATTCTGATCTCAGAGAAGATACTTGGGAAAAGAATCAGTACTCAGGGTTACATAGCTCAGGTGGAAACATTTAGTAAAAAATTAAAAGCGTGTTTAACAAGAGGTTTTGAGTTAGAAGACAATTTTTAAATAGCAAAATGTGGAAAGTAAAAAAAGTTTTAATGAGTTTATACTATGAATTCCTCCTCGTAATGAACTTGTAAATAAAAACATATTTCCTTCTGGTTTCTATCTTAAGTAATCGCTAAAGTTCTTTTATAAAGCACAATTTAAAAGTAAACACTTGTTTATGTTAATGCTAACATAAAGAGAGGAATCAGAGTGAAACATTTCAGAAACACTTGAAGTGTCTACAGAATTATTAATAGTTGACTCAGATGTGTCAGCTTGTCATCGACAGTCATTGGAGAACATAAAATAGTTATCATTTAAACAGAACAAGTATAATGTCAAAAATAACAAATACTGTATATGAACTAGCTACAAACTTCACCACAGATTGATCCATGTCATCATTAGCTTTCCCAGGAGTTAATGTAAAACTCTATACATTAATAAAGACCAATTAATTGAAAGTGAAATATTATAATTCAAACAAATGTGTGAATGGTTAAATTCTAATAATAATATCAATTTTGATACTAACGAGAAGCCAGCATTACTAGAGTCATAAATTATAGTGCTTTAAAAAGTTTTTAACCAGTCTTGTTATCTTTATACATTCTTTTTATGGAAAGTTTTAAATGTTTTTATTTTACCAGTTTTAATCAATTTTTCTTCTGCCTCCCTGAAGGTTTGTTGTTTCCTGGACTTTTACTACTTTGTCACTACAATACTTTGTATTTGACCACGATTTGAGAAAAGTAGAAAAATGGAGGAAAAGAAGAATTACAAGAACATAAAGACCTGAAATAAAACCTTAAAGGTAGACCATGATTTGCCTTTTTTTTTCTTTTTTTAAATCAATGACAATCACACTTGCAAAACCCAAGTAGGTGAAACTTTTACATTAGAGCTTTGAAAGTTTCTGACAACTAATGTTCAGGCAGTAATGCTACAGCTGTGAGCTTTCATGTCACAGTAACAGTGCAGCTCATTGCTGCTCTCCGGATAGCTTTTTTATTAAGAGTTTCTTTTATAATGTTAGACCGTACACCACTACGTCCACGCACACACACACATGCAGAACACACATGCTCTAACAACTCTTCAGCCAACTTGGCGGGGGATCTACCTGAGGATCCACTCGATGAGCTTTCTCACCAACAACTGCACTTGACAGCAGCTTGCACGAACCATTCTGTACCCTTTGCGAAAGCTGCCCTCTCCCTCAGACATCTCTCCTTCCCCCTCTGCACCTCCCAGAATGTTCATTGCCCAGAAAATAATTTCTCAAGTCATTTCAGCGCCTTTGTGAACGGCAATCAATTTCTCTTCTCTTCATGATGGTCCCGCGTGTGGGCACAGAAGTTTGACCTTCTCTAAAAGATCTATCAATTTATCCGTCCATCCTGCAACCTATCCATTAATGTTTTCATCTTGCACTGTTGTTTTTTTTTTTTTTTTCGCCTTCCCTTGTCTCTGGCAGCAAACTGCTTGGTGGTAAGTGGCTTTAAGCTCATGTGCTCATCAGCGCCTGGTGGGTGTCTGTCTGTGCAATTATTCCGCAGACTTAGAGCCAGACCAGAATCAGCCGGTGAAGAAAATGATGGTTATTTCGAGTGAGAAGGATATGCACTTGAGACAAAGGGAAGGGAAGACCATTTGGAGGGTGTTGACGGCGCTGAGCCCTGCGAGGGGACTGGGTCATGCGACGGCTAAATGACATATCACATTAACAGCGAGGGGTCATCCAATTTCTCCCAATCTGCTACCAGCATTTTTGTGGCACCATCTCAGTTAAAAGCTAACGTATCATTTATATGTCTGTCGCCCTGTTTTTTTACGCCCTCCCCCCCCCAGATAAGCTGCGGTTAAGATTTAAACCAAACATTTCAGTGCAATAAGTTGGGAAATGCAACAAATAAATTGACACTAGGATACAGTCAAGACAGTCATTAATAATTGGTTAAAAAAAAAGATTTTTCCATCAATTTTTCTAAAATTGATGAGAAGAGAAATCATATTTCATAGTCCAATTTATTCCAAATAACTTGTAGTCTTGAAAGTAGCTCCAGCTTTACATGACTGCTGGCTGCAAAGAATTATTTTTTTTAATAATTTGATAAAACACTTCAGGAAGGTCACTGATCCAAACATTAAAGTCACACAGTTAGAAAATGATCATGTCTATTTGGGCAGACAGGAGGTATGCTTGTTCAAAAAAGCTTTTGTTTTACAAAACATGCTAGATTTTCTTAAGAAATTAATAATACAAGATTTTCTTTGCAGATAGCATAATATTCCGATTGAAAAGGCACCGTTTAATCTTTGTCTAGGATTTATTTAGCAGGCAGTTACATAGAAAAAACTTTGCTTTTTAAGGGTCTTTCTCTAAGAGCATATTTGTCTGCATCTTTCTGACTCCCCCTACATTTTCTCCATCCTCCCAGAACCTTTCTATTCTCATCACTCTCTCGTTTTCTCTTTCCCTCATTCACACTCCTCGCTCTGTCCCTTCCAATCTCTCTTCTCCTTTTGCAGCCCCTCTCTCTGGCTCACAGGACAGTATTATATATTCCAGTCTCATGCTTTGCATGATTTGGGCAATAGATGAAGCCATATCCCTCTCTCCTCTCCAGGCTCTCCCCTCCCTCTGACTCTCGCCTTGTTGTTTAATGTTTCAATTTGGAGGAAGCAAACATTCAATCAGACAGATTAACTGTTTAATGCATGTCATCAGTCAAACTGTCTACGAGAGGGGGGCCCCTCGGCCTGGTGCTGCCTCTCTACCCCCCCAACTGCCGCCGCGTCCTTCTCACTCCCCTGCTCTCCTCGCACACACTGTCTACTCTCATATAGGCGCGTATATCCAACAAGACGCAAGGGCACGCACACATGCCCCACGAGTAGAAAAACACATTTTTACTTATGTTGTTGTCCACACATGCATCCACAAAAACAGACATGCGTATGAAACATATTCTTTGACAGCTGCAAACTGGGCCGTGATAAAACCATTTTTTTAAATCCAAAGACGGGAATGCATTGAGATATCAGCAACCGAAAGAAAAGATGCTTGATCCTGAGGTGCTGGGATTACACAAGACACGCCATGTAATTCCAATGCCACGTCTACTGATCTGCTAAAGAACACGTCCACTGATTCTCTTACAATTGTGAAACAGTTTTACACAATTAAGTCATGCTCCTTAAATGGACAATACACATGCACACACACTTGCTTTCCCCCCCTCTCACACACATGCCCACATCCCACAGCCCAGTGGATAGGGAAATCAAAGTGACAGAGAGGTAGAGCAAGGGAGAGTGAGAGATTAGAGGAAATGAAAAGAGTAAAGAGGAAAGAGGGGAAGAGGGAACGGGAGGCCGAGCGTGCTGCAGATGGAGTAGACTGTAAAATAGGCCGTGATGCCCACATGGTTTGTAAGTGATACTGTATGAATTCTGACGGTAGAATCATGCATTTACTTTGTCAAGACCATATTTACTGCAGGATATCACAAATGCATAATGCTGTTTACCGGATCCTATAAAATGATTACACAACTAATCCTACTTACTGCATCAGCTATCAGCACATTGATAAAGCTTATTCTATAAACTGTATACCAAATCCTTTTTCAGCATGTTTGCTCTCTGTGCTTTGCTCTGCTGTTTTGTTCAAACGTCTTCAGTCTTACCTCATTTAGGTCTGTTTTTCTATTATTATTTTCAGAGGAACCTAGTTTAGCTTTTAGGCCTGGATCATTGAGGCTCTTAAACTCAAGGGATGAAGCAATGTTGCATGTCAGAAGCAACTTCTCAAAAAATTAAAAGAAGCTTTTCTAAAGCTCTGTCTTTAGAAAAGACAGAGCTTTAGAAAGCTCTGTCTAAAGCTTTCATTTTAACTTTCTTCAGTTAAAATGCAAGTTGTAAAAATATCAAACTTAATCTAATGAATATGAAATCATTTTTAGCACTGACAGAGCTACTTTCAAAGGAAATGGCAGAAACTTGACATACCACAGATGCATCTCTCAGGTCTGTGTCAGATATTTTCCCTTGTTTCTTAAAAACATGACTTCCTAAAGGAGCAGGTCACCAAGACTCCCTGCTGCTTAGTGCCCCCTGCTGGCGCGGGGTTCAGACTGGACAGTTTGACAACAACAAACAAGCCATATTCGAAGTTATCTAAATGCATTTTGCACTTTATTTGGAAGCTGTCTTCTCCACATCTGGATGTCTAAATACAGTGAGTTGCTGCCATGTGATTGGCTGATTACATCTGAATTAAAATGTACTTTAGCAAGAGTGCCTAAGAAAGTGGCTCCTTCATATTAACTCATCTCGTGAGAAATTAGATTCTTCTAAAACATAAGTAAGAATATAAGTTATGACAATTAAATGTTCATTTTATTTGGAAGGAAACTCCAGCTAACACACGGGGCAAAGTGATAGTAAAACTGCATGGAAACTGGTGCAAATGCTTTAGGGCTCTTCTAAATCTAAGAGACAGCAGATTTGACTCAATGCTAATCACTAACCATTGTAAATTAAGATTTTAGGATACCTAATTGAATTTATTTTCAATTTTAACACCTTTATAGCAACAACTGCGAGCCTCTGTGACTGTTACACCTTCAGACAGAGTGCTGATATGTGCTAATATTTATCTCTTGGCCTCTTAAAAGAGGGAAAGCAGACAGGCAAATTTCTAATAAACAAGGTTGCTTAGTTTTTATTATCTTTTAAAGCAGTCAGGGTTTGTAAACCCCACTGAAAAGGTTGTTGAACAACTGCTCACACACACACACTCCACCCCTGTTACATTTTCCCTCTGTCCTCCTGATATTTCACTCTCCTTAACGTGTCTTCTTTTTGTATTTTATCTCTCACAGCTGGAAAGCATCTGTTGTATCTCTCTCTCTTCTACAGCTCTCTGACCACAGCGCAGAGGGTGGCCAAACCTGGTAAGTATCGACAGAGAGCCTCAGTGACACGAGGAAAGCCAGTCAATGCCCAGACACACAGGGGTAGGGGTCAATGACAAAAAGGTGGGCTCCCTGGAAAGAGGGAGCTTGAGAAAGGAACGAGTGAAAGGAGTGAATAAGGGTGATAGATTGGGAGGTGCAGGAGATATACAGCAAGATAATATAACTTTCAGGGGAGAAGACAAAAAAGGCGAAAGCAGAGACATGCTGGAGTGACTGAATAAATGATGAAACAAAGTTTTAAAAAGAGGACATCCACAAGACCAAACAATGCAATAAATTGTCATTTTAACTACTTTTTATACATTATGATAATTTGATTATCATTTAGTAAAAGACAAAACAAGTTAAAATCATATTACAGTTAATCAAATTAGCAGTCAACATTTATAAATAACTTAGTAGTACAGCTAAATGCTATGTGTAGAGGAAACCTAACACTGAATATTGCCCAGAACACACCATATCCTTGGAGAAACATGACCTAGACTTAGACTGACGTTATTGTCATTTTGCATGCACAGGGTGTATACAGAACGAAATTTCGTTGCATACGGCTCAGGATAATGTTTTGAGCTTTCAATGTTGTGAGGTTACTCCAGAATAAAAATAAAATACAGTATAAAATATGAATATAAATATGAATATAAAATATAAAGTGCAGGACTGACAGTAAAATGAACGTTACTTAGCTATGTATATGTGCAAGGTATGAAGTGGAGACCAGATTTTAAGTGCAGTCCAGTTAAGAGTTCAGCAGTCTGATGGCAAGTGGGAAAAAACTGTTTCGGAACCTGGTGGACCTGCACCGGATGCTGCGGAACCTCTTTCCAGAGGGCAGCAGGGAGAACAGTCCATGGTGGGGGTGTGAGGGGTCACTGATGATGTTTCGGCCTCGGGACACGCAGCGCTGGGATGAAATGTCCTGAATGGAGGGAAGGGGGGCCCCGATGATCCTCTCCGCTGTCCGCACCACTCTCCTCACGTTCTTCCAGTCGGAGGCGCTGCAGCCTCCACACCACACAGAGAGGCAGCTGGTCAGAATGCTCTCTATGGTGCTTCTGTAGAACGTCTTGAGGATGGGCGGGGGCAAGTGTGCTCTTCTCATCCTCCGCAGGAAATACAAACGTTTCTGTGCCCTCTTGACCAGAGACGTGGTGTTCACAGTCCAGGTCAGGTCGTTAGTGAACATGGTAGTGGCAGCATCATGTTGAGGGGATGCTTTCCTTTAGCATGCCCCAGGAAGCTGCTCGGTGCTAAACACATTACTTTTTCCAAAACTCTGTTGGACTTGAGACTGTGGGTCTTAACTGTCCAATCAGAACTGAAACAAAATGGTTCTGATCAGAGCATATTCGTATGTTAGAAAACCCCAAAGTCCAGACCTTAGACCATCTGTGTTTAAACGTAAAGATTGGTCTTCACAAACACCCTCCATCCAAACTGACTGAACGTCAGATTTTTTTTGAAGAATAAGTAAACTACTCACACACGACTTAAAAGTGCAAGACTAATAAAGACATGCAGTTGCAGCTGCAATTCCAGCTACAAGGTTTTAACTAGAGCTGTGATGTACGCTGCTCTTATTATCAAGATTGTTAAGATTTGGAAAACAAGACATCCTTGTCCTGTACATGCACAATTATTTGTCTTATGAAGTTCTGATGAAATACTTGGAACTTTGTTGTATTATAAGGACAAAATCTGCAAAAGTTTAAGAAGCGTGAATACCTTTATTAGGAACTGCATGTCATCAATATGAACAAATGCTTTCCCTTAATCATAACTGAAGACAACATGGAAGTTCCAGAAATACGAGGATGGAAAAACAGCTTGACCTGATTGTTACTGGAAAATGATAAACAATACAATGGGATGCCTGGATTAACCGACTTGCACCAGCCCACACAGAAACACACACACACACCCACACACACACACGTTGTGTATTGACACACAGAGAGGGTGTCAGTATGTATTGAACAGTGGGCAGTAAGTGAACCCTCCTCTCCCACCCGTTCCCTCCTCCATCTCCCCTCCTCTATTGGATATCAGTCCCTTCTCCTCTAATCATTTCCTTCCTTTTAGCCTTCTCTTCTTTCTAATGCAATTATCTCTCATCCATCCATCTCTTCCTCTCTCCTTCCCTCCATCCTCCTTTACAGTGTATGGTCCTCCACTTCACATTGCGAAATGTTTTTATTCCTCCTTTTTCTTCCTCTTTATCTGTGATGTTCTAGGAAACAGCTCTGTGTCTACATTTGTCAGCTTTACTTACCGTTCCTCCATGTTTGTTCTTACCTGGCGCTCTCCTTTGTTTTGATCTTTAGCAATCAGTCGCCCGTATCCTCAGTGTGTGACAACAAGATTCTCATTAATCAATATCACTCTCCAAATGTGATAACATTCTTCTCTGAGCCACTGCAATATGTCTAAGAGAAAAATGCATTATACCTGTGAGCGAATGCATGAGTTAGAAAAATAACCACCAATTTATCATCAAAGAATTTGAAACAACAACAAAAAAGTGTGAGTAGGTTGGGCTGTTTCTGGTTACCTTACTCTTGTTTACCCATATTCCATCAACATGTTCATATATTTATTTCCTTCCCTCTGAGACAAATCAATTTGCAAATTTGTTTACTGGATTTTTTTTTTCACTGACACTTTGCCTTATTTTGAGTTCTGTTAGTTACCTTATGTTACTATGAAAACTCACAGAAATCACTAATTGCCAGAGCTGTTTTGTAGCTGAGGACTGCTGCTAATTGGCGTTGTACCTAGTTGCAATGTTTGTAATTGCGATTAAGTTATTTTAAGATGCTTCTATTAGTCTGCTTCATAATTAGCTGATGCTATTTTGCAGACACCCTGCAGTTTGGAAGCTAGAAGGAACAGTCAAACATGCTGGAATATAACTGGAGGATTTACATTGCCGAGTTGTGGAAGTGTGTGTAAAGTGTGTCAGTTTTACAAGTGGGCAGCTGGATCACAAAACGGCAGCATAATGAGATGAAACATACACTGAAACACTGAACATAATGTGGAAACACATTTTTGTAGAACGCACCTGGACTAAAACTTCTCTCTCAGCCGCAGGCTATGATCCTGTTAACGCTTCGCTCTCACTGTTAGGTGTCTGCAGGTTCCTTTCGTATCCGCCGATGCTTCTGTAGGTCACATTATCTCACCTTTCGCAAGTGGAGGAGGAAACACTTCAAAAGTGAGAGCAAATAGAGATCTTGCATTTCCAGTTAAGTTTAAATTATGATCAAGTTACTAAACGGTACTTTGTTATAAAAATGTGATCTATAATTTAAGTCTTAGTCGAATACTGGCTTTGGTAATATATATTTAGACCTCAAAATGTCTTAATTAGAATGAGAAAAACAAAAGCACGGAGAGATTATTTTCTATAGTGTGCATAAATCTTACCTTCTTGCTTCCTGTTTTTCATCTATTTATGTATTTATTTATTTTTATTTTTTCTATACATTTTTAATTTAGTGCCTAACAAGTAAGACTTGTTGAATTGGTTATGCACTCCTTTGTGTTGGTCACAAAAAAGGAAAATTCATGCTTTTAGTGAGACAAAATGGGCTTTCCTCCTTTTTTAAATGCACATTTAAGAAAAAAAGAGATAAACCTTAATAAACAAGGTGATTCCCAAAGAGTTCTAAACTGAAACCAGTAGATCTTAGGTCCTGTGTTTGGTCTTTTGCCGTTTCTTATAGAGGTGACTGCATTTTGTCCACTGGTCCTCTTTCCCTACTTTTAAGCACAAACTCAACAATATGCAGTCATGGTCAAGAAGTGGAATGAAAAACAATGAAAAGTGATCCAAAGTCTAAAGAAAAAGCATGTAAGATTTTTGGGTGGTACAAACTTTTCACATTTTTACTTGGTTCATAGTTTTTAAAAGTACTTGGACAGAATCTGAGTATCTAAAGAAATGAATGAAGTTTATTTGATGGTACATTTAAGCAACGAGGCAGTTCAAAGTGCTTTACGTCATAAGTGAACCTACCTGAACTCTTATGAATACCACAGTAAACTCTACCAGTTCAGAGTTTCCCTGCAATGTCTTTGGCAATTGCACTATACAAAAGGCTGTCTCCTCCCGCAGAGTTGCTAGCTTGTTATTCCGTTCTGCACCGCAACACTTCATTTCTCGTGTTAGGTGTATAACAAGACAGAAAAAGGATTATAGCGGAGGAGAGGGGGAGGGAACAAGGGAGAGGGGGCGATATTTCCAAGCGCGCGCATTGGCAGACAACCACCTTTCCTCGCAAATTTGTGAGCCTCGCTTCCTGCGTGCCCCGCGCGCAGCTCTCAGCCGGAAACAGATGGTTCCCGGAATGTCCTCGAGCAGACTTCTGAGGAGCCGCGAGAGGCCCGAGAGGCGCGTGAAGGAGGAGGGGGCCGGGGGGGCGCTGTGTCTTACCGACAACTTTACTTCATCCGCCTGTCCCCGCAGCTCCCCGCCTTCCTGCCCTATTAGGATTCTCCATAAAGGCCATATAATTAGGACATCAAGCAGAGCTGCTAAACAGTAGCAAAATCGAGCTTCATTTGCTTTCCTTTACTTTTCACATCATTAAAAAAAGAAGTTGGCTGCTATGTAGCAATTATTTCCCTCTTACTATCTGTGCTGTAAATACGGGCTTGGTGGTTTTCAGACTAAACCCAAAAAGATTTCATGTCAAATGCTTGATCTTGTCCTATTTCGTATGTCAACATTTCGCAATGAAGGGATATAGAGATGACTTTATAACAGGCAGTTCCCTGTCAGGTTATAACTGGACAAAGTAAAAAATTAAACATCAAATATTACGTTCTGAGAGATGCTTCTTGGAAGGAAAATGTATCCTAGTGCAGGGGTTCACTGATTTGACAGCTTGTGTCAAAGAAAAAGGATGATAGTGGAGGAGGACATTCTGTAATGTTTAACAGATAGTTGTGAACTAGCAAAACTTGCATCTTTAGAGTAAATTCAAAACTTCTTAACTTGAGGAATGTGAGAGGACAGAAGGGGTGAGGAAAAAGTCATGGAAAAGAGCAATAACTGGGATCAGCAGCATGGACACAGACTGCCATGCTATAACCATGAATGACCGAATGTAGTGGAAAATACTCTGTGTGAAGCATTAGCTCAACCAATGATCACCCAGTTTTCTGAAATAGTTCAAAGATACATCTTATAACCCATCAACCAACAAGTACATAGTGCTGGAGCGCAACACAATATTACATTTCTGACAATGAAAGGACAACGATTTGGATGGTCAACAACCAAAGAGAAGAAGAGGAATGAGGTTGTGGAGGAGAAGTTAGGAGGTAAAATAGAAGAAGAGGCCAGTTTCCATCGCGCCAACATAACCAGGCAATGGTTTTCAACCTACATCAGGATACAGATGGAGTTCCTCTCACACTACTCCTCATTCTTTAACCCCATTGAGGAATTTTTTTATCGGTATGGAGATGGAAAACATATAACCTCCAGGCAGACTTGGTGCATGTAAGATTTTCAATAATGGCTATAATATACAACAACAACAACACAACTTTATTTTGATAACTCCTAACTGAAGAGTTTGACTGGAATTCAAATGGGATGATAGTTAAGTCAACTTATTCTCTATATGTTATTTTTCTTCAGAGAACAGTTCAAAGTCTAGGTTTTATTAGTTGCAGTATTAATAAATAAAGTAGGTAAAGTTGAGAACCATTGTTATGCTTGTACTTACAAAGTTCTCCATGTTGGAGCAAGGATTTAAGTTTGTATTGAGCTTTAACTTGCTGAGCATCAGTGCTAAGGCTAAGATCAAGCAAACAGAGTTTCTTAACATTGAGGGACTTGTTGCCAGAAAATAGCACAACTTAGAAACAGTGAAAGTGATTGTTAGTCATGATTCTGTTCCCAACAAACCTACAAGAACTCTGCAGTTCTTAACATCCATAAAAGTTGTTTGCACCAAAGCACTGATGACTGCAATAGTGAAACTCCCTCCTTTATAATCAGATGTGTTTGACATTAATCCATCTGGGTTGGTTTTTAAGCATATATTTAGAAAATGGACTCTGAAATATATCATGATCAAGTTTTGATCAAGAAATGTCTTGTGCCCTATATAAATTGAGTAAATGGACAACTATTGCTTGTTGTTTCAAAAAACGTGACTCAACATTAAACAAAATATTTGAAAAAACTTTATTCATGTAAATAGGCAATTTGGGGTAAAATTATTTTAAAAATAAGCTCAAATTCAACACATTTTGTTAAGAAATGTTTCAAAATTGCTAAATTATTGTATTATTATTGCTTCATTATTATAATTGTAGTTATTTTTAAGCATATTTTGCTATTTAACGAGCTTATTTTGATGCTGACTAAAATCCAGCCGAAATAAAATGTGTTCTGTCTCGCAGCATTGCCTTGTCCGTGTGGCAATTAGATAATTCAGGACCATGGACAGCGGATGTACCACCGTTTTACAAACCAGACCAGGATTTTAATGTGTTTGTGTGACATGATCAAAATCTTTGCATAAGCTGAAAAAATAAAATAAAATAAATAAATCCATAGTTCACGGACCCTGTCTTGGAGAAACAGCCTGAAAAGTATCCATTCCAATTAGCCCGCTGTAATCCGCAGCTCATCCCCGCCTTACTTGTTCCTACACCCGATACTTTGATCCAGACTCCTCGGCACCTGACGATCCCGGCTCCCTTTTTTTTTTTTTTTTGTTACACATCTTCAACGCCAGGGCTATAATCTCACTGACCCGGCGCAACCTTGACCACCCACTTCCCCCGGCCTTGGGCTTGGCTCATCGCCGCCCCGGACACAGAACGTTTCCCGGGAGAGACAAAAGAGTCTGCTTGATCGTTTCATCAAACGCCCGTCCCCGCGCTGCTGCCGGAGCGTGCGCACACGGCCGCCAGACCTCCCCACGCTTCCCAGCAGCGGCGCGGGGATGAGAGGGGAAGTCGATGCAACAGCGCCAGCCAAGTCAATGATCCATAAACAAGAGCCAATCGGCGAGCGGGTAATGAGGGACTTCATTTGAACTTTATGTAAACAGCGGGAAGCGATGTTTGGCTTGCTGTGGGACGGCGCCGGGGGTTGTAACCTTGATGGATGGACAGCTTAAGTTGGCATTACTGCCAGATTTCTACAGAGATGAGTGTCATTGCTGTTTCATCCACTTGGCAATGCAGAACGTCTCTATAAGAAAATAATAGATATGCCCAATTTTAAAACATAAGCTTTTTTTTTCCTTCTTAGAAGTAGCAAGACACACACACACACACAGACAGACAAACACTTAAACTCGAACATAGAGGGAAAGAGAGGAGAGAAGCACCTTTCACTGCCCCCCTCCTTCCCCCTTGTATCTCTCCTTTAAACCCCCCTCCCCCTCCAAAGCACCCCTCCTCTCTTTCACTCCAGAAAAAAAAAAACGGCAAGGAGGCGCGACTCGCAGGGCCGCACATAGCTGATCAATATTCGATTTAGTTGCTAATTTAGGGCCTTTCTATAGCTGTCATCCCGTGATGTATGAGTCCTAACCCGAGGTCGCCGCGGAAAAGAAGAAGAAGAAAAAAAATAAGAAAAAAAAAATCAAACACCAGTCAACTTTTCACTTAACAATAGAGCGACTTGAATATTATTTATGGGCGAAAGACCCACTTTATGGGTGAATTGCTCCTATCGCTGGTGGGAATGATGAAGCGCCTTGTAAGTGCACGCCACACAGGCTCTGACATCGGCGTAAACAGACGTGCAGGCAGGAAAGAGAGAGAGAGAGAGAAAAAAAACACATGCAAACACACACGGGAAGCACGCTGCTTTTAAAATAGACAAAAAAAACGGGGGGAAATATTCATATCAGCGCACGTCAATATTTCAGACTCCAAATGCGCACATTTGATTAATGACGTTTTAGTCAGAAAAGGGGATCCCTTAAATCCAAAAAGTACCCGCACATGCACGCGCTGACGTCCACGAGCACACGTATATAAGACAAAAAAGATATCCTATTAGTCACTCGGACTGATATTTTGCATTATGGACCTAATTGTTTTTGCGCGCCCATCAAATCTGAATGCTGCCGCTTTATTTTGCCACCTAATCTCTTCCCGATCGATCACTGTACTAAGGATGTTATCAATAATTTGGAAGCTTGATTAACTCCAACGTTTCCATAACAATGCGAGCGCGTTCATCCTCTCCTGAATTTTTAATTAACGCCTGCTTAATTAGTTCAAGATCGTTTGAGAGCGAGATACTTTGTTTTAAAGAGGAGGGGGAGGAAATTAACATAAAAATCTCTGCTGATAAATTGATATATTATCAGGAAAGAAATGTTGTAGGAATTTCTAAGCGGAACGACTCATAAACAGACATCCATCAAGACGAGACAGCCTGAGACAACGTATAATTCTTTGGCAGTATAATTTAATTATTTAATGACTATACTATTCTAATTTCTTCAAATAATGAGGATATAAATTCTTTCTGCCTGAATCATTTAGAGACTATCAGAGCGATTTATAACATGAGGCATAAACAGGAAACCAATTTCCTCAGGTGACAAACTATTCCAAGGAACAGTCACCGTGGATAGTTTGCACACTGTGAGGGCCTTGCACTGGCTCAGACCTGCTGCAGCTTGCTTAGCAAAAGGGGAATTATCAGGTTTGAAGTAAAAAAGGCATAAATCTGTACAAATGTAGAAAGTCATCAAAGGCGATATGGAAATACGGATTGAAATTTCTGGGTATTTGTGTGGCGATTGATCCTTAAATGGAAGTGGTAGGCTGGCATGTAAACCACTGAATGAATAAAAGGCATTTTAATTAGAGTGATTAGTTAAGGAATCAATGAGCTGGCACTAGCAGAGCTCACATGGAGATCAGGGATCAGCTAATGGAGCAAGAGAACACTAAAGTAAGCGTTTACAACCCAGCTTTCACTTGTTTCTTTCTCTCTTTTTTTGTCTTGATCACGCAGGTGCAGCTTTCAGACCTCTGAAAGTTTCACATGCTGGAAAACAACAAAATTCCCTAAAAAACTTGGGGAAAAAAACCTCAATACTTATGTGAATCAGCATTAGTCAAGTATTGATACCATTCAACTTTGATCAGTTTAGTCCTGACAAACCTTCAATCTTTTATTGAAAATTCTAAGCACAGGCAGAAAAGGGGATCTGCCTGTGCTTGTACAAATACAAAGTAGGGAATAATTGTGAAGCGTAAAGATAATTATCTGTGTTTTTGCCGAAGAAAAAAAAATCTGAAAAGTGTGGCTTTCATTTGTACACAAAAGTCCTGAACCATCCCTGAAATCACATATATAAGTCTTTTGGAGTGCTTTTAAAGGTAAAAGTAAAGGTAAAGATAATTTCATAGCACATTTTCAACAACAAGGCAAAAGAAAGTGCTTTTACCTTAAATGACAGTCTAGACAACATTTTTGGCCCTTGTTCTTTGCAAAAATGTCCAAGCCTTACCATAGATTCCTAACCGGATGTCTAGACTTTGACAACTCCAACATATGCTTTGATCTAATCTATTACATTGCAGGTCTGGCAGAAAGAAGTTGGAGCTCTGTGCTAGTCAGGTCTTTTGCAGCCTCTAACAGATTTTGTTTGCTGTGTCTTTGGTTCCATCCATCTATTTGACAAGCTTCCCCCTACCTACAGAGGAAAAACATACCCACAACATGATGCTGCCATCTCCATGTTTATCCATGTGGATTCACTATCACACAAAAATAAAGTACACTAAAGTTTGTGGTTGTAAAAGAGCAAAAAGAGCAAGGGGTATGAATACTTCTGAATGAAGCCTTTGAATGAATCCTAACTGCCTTCTGATTTTTTTTTTATACAGGTCATACTCTTTGATCCAGTGCAGTAAGGGGGGTCTCTTTGCATAGAAACTCTAGTACATGGAGAGTGGGAGTGTGTGTATTGGCTGCTGCCAGGTGCTATGCAGCCTCCAGCTTGTTTTGTTGAAAGTGAGAGTGTGATTTCCCCAGACCCTGCTCTCTGGGGACGCCTGGCTCCCCCCCTGCCATCTCCTTGCAACCCCACCGGTTAAACGGACAGGTCATTGATACACACACACACACACACACACAAACACACGCACTCTTTACCTGCCGTTCAATCTCCTGCACCAAGATGGGCCCCCACTGGCGCATAAAGGCCGCATTTCCCTGGTCATTACTGGTGAGTCACAGCGAATATCTCACCTCACTGTATACACAGTAATCAAATCAAACCTGGAATTACTATCATTAGAAATACTGCAGGAGGCAAATCATAAGGAAGCAACCCTGCGAGTAATAGCCGGCGCTGCCAAAGAGAGTTGTAATAGTAAATCTGATTCTACCCTTCAAAGCGCATGGTGTAATGAGCACCAGGCATTGTTTAAATGACTCAAATGAAATTGATGCCGATTCACCAAGCATGAATGACAGCTCGTATGAAGCCGTGCACTGGGAATGAAATATGAACAGCAACGGGAGGGTGTCGGGGCGGGGGTTGTGGATGTGTGTGTCAGGATGTGTGGATGATGCTGGTGGTGGCGGTGGCCCCATGAATGCGCTGTTTAACAGTGGTATTAATAATCGGCATGATCTATGAGCTCGTCTGGTGTCAGTGAGCCATTAGAGGGACAGGCTCGCTGTGTTCTCCACACCTCGTTTCCTCCCCCTCGCCTGTGTCAGACCCCTAAAATAATTGTGTGTTAATGGGTGAAGAGCCAGGGAAGGGGCGGGGGGGATTACAGCCAAGGGAAGGAGAGGAGGGATTACAAAGGAGACAGGTGATTGTTAACATAGGAGATGATTAGGTGCGACGACTGACCCTTCTAGGCCAGAAACATGAGATGTGTGATAATAGAGTTCCATTGGTGTAAAGGAATTAGGGGAAGATTTTTCCAGACAAAGGAGATAATAAACACATAAAAGGTCATTCCTGTAGGAGAAGCTGAAACCATAAAGTAGCCTAAAGCTGTTTAAAGGTCCTAATGTGGGTAGAATGAGCTGTGAGGGAAGGAGGAACTGGAGCAGACTGACTAGCAGGTCTCATCTGACCTCCCTCCAACTCTCCTGCATCTACTTCCTCTTTTCCTCATTTCCTCTCCCTCTCCAAACTGTTCTTCCCACTGATTCCATATACAAAACAAAGTTGCCTGGCATTGACGGGACCCTTGAGGCCCTCGGCGAGCAAAGGAGGAAGTCACACCCAGCCGAGAAAAGGAGGTAAGAAATGGAGTAAGGTTAAAAAAAAAAACAGAGAAGAGAGAGAGAGAAAGAAAGAAAGAAAAAGAGCGGGGGGTGAGGAGACTGGAGCGTTTCTAATTTAAATAAACCCTTCGGCAGACTGAAACTGGCAGCAAGCTTCCACTTTGCTCACATGAAGAAAAGGAAAAAAGGGGAAAGGAAGGAGTGGAAAAAGGAAAGCAGAGGTAGAGAGATAGAGAGATGGAGATAGAGATGTCTCCATGTAGGTTTGGCTATCCGCATGGGAGAGTTAGAGGCCAGAGGATGAGGAATGGAGGAATACAGAGATTGAAGTGGAATAAGATGGGGACCTCGATAGAGGGGAAAGAGAGGGGACACACATAATGGAGGGAAAACACTGACAAGATACACAGGTTAAGGGAGGGGAGAATAGGAAAGAGCTGTGAAAGTTAGGTAATGGAGAATTGTGTGTGAAGAGATGTGAGGTGCAATCCATCTAGTGTGAAGACTTCTTCCATCCTCCCTCTGGAAACAAAGAGAAAAGAGAAAGAAAGAACGGAAGATCTCTCAGCACCGGGTCCGATCAGTCTCATCTCATCAAAACTTAGCTAAAGTTTTTCGGATTGTTCCCAGCAACCAATCTTCTCAGGCCTGCACCGTCTTCTCCGTCACACTGTCTCCCCCTGTCTGTCCCTGTGGCTCGTCACAGCAGCGGCTCACTGGACTATGTGCTCCTAATCGGCTGCCATGAGGAGAGGAGCTGCTGCTACACACGCTTTGCAACAAGAAGTCTCACCACATTTAAGCTCTCTGGTGGTTATGTTGGAAGAGAATGAGGTGACTTCTTGCAAAAATGGTAATAATATAAAGATACATAAATACTTAAAATAAAATAGGTAAATAGACATTCTAGCAACATTTGGGATGTTTCTTTTTCAATAGATATTTGAAAAAGATTAAAACTATAGCCGTATGTTGAATGGTGTCATGTAACAATATTAAGTCAATATTCAGTCCTTTATGCTTTCATTGAAATCCATTTCTTTTTATTTGACTGAACGGTGTGGAATGTAATTTCTCTGAGGAACGAAATTGCAACAGAGTAAAAAAAAATATTATTTTAGACAGACAGCACAAGTTGGAAAAAAAAACACTAAAACAAATAAGATATAAAATAACTGAAAAAATGTGTGCATATTCTGGCAGCTGTTACGCTGCAGGCAGGAAGCTTTATATCAGTCTGTTGCTTCTACTTTTGAAGCGCCAACACTGATTATAAGAATGCAACACTTCTAAAGGTTTGCTCAAAGGTTATGAGGAGTTTTGACATCCTTCAGCAATCTTTATCCTGCAGTGTCTCTGAAACAGACCCTGGACAGAGAGCAGGTGCAGGCTAGTGGCCTTCTTAGCTCCCCTCACTGTCCTCTGTTATTCCTGTATGCCATAGAACATCACAATGAGATGCATCTGGTAACACACAGCTCTGAACAATGCTGTGAGAATAGTGGAAGAGACGGATACTTGTTTCACTTTCCTCACAAAGTGGCACTTCTTCCAGACCTTTTTAATAACCCCCATGGTGTTCCTCAACCAAATGAGGAGATACAAGATCGGATCTCTGAGGAATTAAATTCTGTTCAACTTTTAACTGCATGATTGCTGACTTCCTCCCTCTAAATTGATTCATCTTCATCATTAATAACTCCCACTGCTTTGTCATCTGCAAATGAAATGATCAGGTTTTCCTCACATGTTTTCACAGTTGTGTGTTATCATTATAAAAAGTAGTGGACTGAGCTCACACCTTTGAGGGGACCCAGTGTTCAGCAAAATCAGGTTGAAGATTTTTTTTTCCCAAAGGGAGCTGTTTTTGCTTTTGTGAAACAACATTTTCTGCTCTTGATCATTAGAGTATATGATATTTCATAGATGTTATTCTGTTTCTTTTTGGGACTAGTAAGCTATTTAGGAAAGAAACTTAGAAGTAAATTAAATTAAATTGAAATCAAGTTAAGCCTTATTAGCTTTTTCATCCTTCAGCTAAACCCACAGTTTGCAGGAAAAGTTACTAAGGATCAGAAAAATCTCAATATACAAGACCAAACCAAGTTTATATGCCATGGCACATTGAGGACAGTCATGTAAAGTTGGAGAAAATATGGGTCAATAGGAACAGTGCCAAAGAATATAGAGCGTGTTTTGAGACAGTGGAGGCTAGTCCAATGAAAATGCTATCTTTTCTTTTATAAACTTTCAAAATTGCTGAAAAGTGAATGCCATCATGGATCTGACTTGTCCAACACATCCAACATATACTCAGTTGGATTGAAATCTGGGAAATGTGAGGCCCATTGAACACCTCAAGCTCATTGTTGAGTTTTTCAGCCCATTCTGCTAAAAATCCACTCCCAGTTTTCCTAGTTACCTGTAAAAACTCGCCGCACTTCTTGCTCCAAACATAAATAACAAAGTACATCGCAAGTGCCTTCTGCTAAAAATTGATAAAGGTAACATAAGTCCTATCAACAACTCACCATGTCTAGCATGTTTAATTTTATGAAGTGAGAGAACGGTTCGGTTGAAGTAACTGCAATACAGATGATTGAACTGCAGACATGTATAAAGTGTTTTTGCTGGAAAGATGTCCAACAGAGGTGAAAATTGATATATTTAAAAAAAAAATTATAATAAGCTACTTAACAAACTGCAGTTGAAATGAGCACCTTGACAGACCAGTTAAGTCATTCATAGAAGAAAAACAAAAGCCATGTGTATTTTACGAGCTGTGTGTCCGAGTTGTGTGTTCTAGCTACAAATGCTTCTGCCCCTGATCCGAACATTTCTTCTGTGAAGGATGGCAGTTTGAACCTCACATTGCCATGGCAGGAATATCACTCAAATGTAGAGAGATTTCAAGAAGACCATCCAACTGGAAAGCTCTAGAAATAACTAAGAAAAACAGGTTTCTCAAGCTTGTAAAGACTGACCTAAGAATCCCAAGGCCGTTGTTGCTGTCAAAAGTACTTCAGCAAAGTATTTAATAAAGGCTATGAATGCTCATTTAGAAATACATTAGTTATGCACAACGATGTTTTTGCAAAGAACCAGACATTTGAAAAAAACTGATTAAAAAATAAGTAATTAACCTAAAAAGGCATCCCCAGGTAACGAAATATATCAAAGCCAAGTCCTAAGTTGGGTGCACTGATAAATCAAAAAGCTGTTAAATCGGCCCTGACTAGTGATCGGCCGATATTTTCATGTGAAGATGATTTTATCTACTTTGGCAGAAGAAGATAAAAAAAATGAACTACTGTCCTCTTCTACTCTCCGGTGAGAGAGGTTTGACTGACAGACCCACCCACCAGGTCATGTCTGCATGTTTGCAGTTAACGGGAACCACCCCACTGTTACCAATTCAGTGACTTTCTTGCTATATTTAGAACATTTCAGACAAAAAGAAATCAGATTTGGCCAAAATGGGAATCGGCAGGTCAGGCTTTTTAAAGATCGACAATCAGTGATCAACTGCGATCAGTGCACTCCCTTGATTATACTCTGAGTTCGGAAGTCTTTTTATGCCTCAATGATTCACAGCTCAAAACTAAGGCAAAAATATATATATTCTTGAGTGATACTTGACTGATGATGTGTAAATGAAAAGAAACCAACCAAAATCTAAAGAGAAACTTTGAAAGATGTACATAAAGTATAGAAAGCTGCTAATCAAGACCAAGTTAAAGGCTACATGAAATCAGCTTTATTTTGGTAGCAAAGTATCCAAAATTGAGCGTTGACTCAAGACTTTTGCACAGCTGTTTTAAAGGGTTTACTCTTATAGACATCAGTTTCTTATTTACGATTTTCCATGTGTTGCCTGAAGGTCATATGGAGCCATTTATATTTTCCACAACATCACTTATCATAATCTTTGATTAAGTAGCATGCTCATATGCATATAGACCGGCTATTACGAGTTTATTTCAGAGTCAAGCAAAGAGTCAGGGCTTGACATGAATGTTGACAATAGATGACAGGATACGATTACACAGTCTCCGGATTAAAGGTGTGTGTGCGTGAAGGCGCGACACGTATTTTGTGTACAGGCCCACAGGTAGGAGCAAAGTCTACAGGATGGATGGAGAGACAGGAGGGAAAGAGAGACTCCCCGACCCCCTCCTTCAAACATACACACTGAAAACTGGCTCCCGCTCCGGCTTCGCTGGAGTGGAGAACCATAAATCTTCATATAGCGGCTGTTTTGATTAATGCAGCCGAGTCGAGCTAGGGGGCTGGACCTATCCCATTACGGCCTAATGGAAGATGGAGCGGCGCTGTCTCCACCACTAGGCCCCTGTCATTTGTTCCACTTTGCAGTCCATTTGGCCGAGAGACTACAAGCCACTCCATCAAAAATATTTTCAGAGTTAATTTCCGCCCGCTTAATTCGCCTTGATTCGGATTGCGTATCGAATGGCAGGATCGATTTTCGCCTGGCGTCTAAATTAAATAAAAGAGAGGGGGGTATACTTTAAGTCTGCGTTTTCTTTCTTTTCTCTTTTCCATTCCATTTTTCCACCTCTTTTCCTGCCATCCTTTACCATGGGCCCCTCATTCTTCTTCTTGCGATGCATCTCATTTCCTTCTTTTTCTCAGATTCTGACAAACCCACGTTTACAGAGAGGGAGGCTCAGATCTGACTGGTTAGTGATGAAGGAGCACCCACTGAAAGACGAGTTTACAAATTTGCCATGCGAAGGAAATACGTTTTATGGTATAAAGAAGACAGACTGAAAGAACTCCTTTATCAAAGCAAAGAAATGTCATCTCTGGAAGAAGATTTGGAAAACACATAGTGAAGAGGAATTGGATAGGCCTGCCTGGGAAAAGTGGGGTAAATTAGGGGCATCGGGGTATAGAGGGGGTGAAAAATAATAGGGGGGCAAAGTATCAAAAAAGAAATGAAAAGAGGCAAAAAGCACAGTGACAAATTGGTCGAGTGTGTCGCGAATTCCCTTTTAGATTTAAAGCCGCGTGTAGCCTATCGTCATATCTTTCCAGAGTAATTTATTTTCTCATTTCTCTCCCTCTCCCCTCACTACCCTTCTCCCTCTCTGTGTGAATTTATCTGGTAGTCACGTGGACTGAGGAGGTGGGGGGAAAAAGTCAATAAAAGTCTCTGGCGACAACTGTTTCCCCCACCGGCCTCTCGTCTCCTTCTTGCATTATCCCTCTTGTTTTGCTTTCTATTTGCTTATTCAATGAAGTTGCCTCGCTCCTCCCCATTTCCTCCTTCTTCGGCTGCGTTTCCTGTGTCGGCTCCTCTCTTGTATCATAAGACTACAAGCCCATACCTGCTCCTCTCCGGGGAGGCCTATTGATTTTATTCTCCCACTAACAGCAAGCCCCGCACTTTGAAATTACAAAATCAGGAAGCTGTTGGATCCAACTCTTGTACCCATCTCTGAAACGTTTCGATAAGCGTTGAAAAATTCACAGAGCCGCCCTGGATGAGAATTAAGGCCCATTGATGTATAACATGGAAAGATGTAACCATGGTCAAATCCAAAAAGCAAAGTAAGATAATTTGATTCGTTTGCGCTCTTGTCTATTTTATGAATGCGTATAAAACGTAAAAAAAAGGGTGAATTAAAACACAAAGGAATGAAACAGTTTGAGCATCTGACCAAATCCAACAGATTGTTATCCACAGAAAGCAAAATCACTAAACTTTTACATCCCAAAGCTACACACTAAAGTTGCAGGTTTAAAAATAAAGTAGAGAAATGTTCATCTGTGGCCATTGTACTGTGTGTTGAAATTCAAAACCAAGAATCAAAATCAATGAGTAAACGCTGCTCTAAGTCTGTGTGGATATATATAGACAGCTTTCTGGAGTTGTTTTAACAAGCTTGATTTGCATAGGAAGACACACCATCCCAACCAAGAAGCCTGGGTATGGTGACATCATGCTTTGGTGGTACTCTTCTGTAACAGGGACAGGATACTAAATAGAGACGATGGATGGGGCCATGTATTGTGAGATTTTGGGCAACAATCTCTCTCCCTAAGTTAAGACCTCTGTCATAACAGTGACCTGAAACACACAAGCAGGGCAGCTGAGGAGGTTCTGGAGGGGCTTATCCAGCTTCCAGACCTGAACCCAATAGAAAATTTTTGGGGGAAACTGAAGCTCTGCGTTGTCTTGCAACAGCTCTGAAAGCTGATGATCTGTAAGGAGGTGAGACCATGGCTGGACGATATGGCTGAAATAGGTTTAATATCAGTTGATATTGAGATTTATTGATTAGTTTTTTGTCTTAAATATCTGAAACATTACCAAAATGGTGGCGTGACCTTTCCTGTTTCATCCAGTTTCCTCTCAAGCTGTTTTACTATTTTTTTTTCTTTCACTTCACGTTGTTCTTTTTAATTTTAAGCAGTTTTGAGACATGGTGGTGAAACATAAAACTGCTGCTGCTGCGTATGTTACTCAACAAGTTGTTGCTAGGTAACCAAACTATGAATGATTGATGCCACCAGCCTGGTGGTGAGAGGTTGAACAGCAAAAGCCTTTCCTCTGCCTACATCCCCCAGAATGCTGTGTGGTTCTGGAAATTACTGAATATTCTATCAGACATATTTTCTATTTATTTTAATCACTATCTGTTGCGACATATTGTTATTAATTTATTGCACAACCCTACAGGAGAGGGCCAAAATCGCAAAATCCTGTGGTCAAAAACTACAGTACAGGAAACCTCTGACTTAAATGCAAACAAAGATTCCTGTGCCAAAATATTAAGTTCTCTTTTTCTATTATATCAAATGCTTATTACACACAATGTGATGCAAATTAAGCATTTAAAAATTATACAACTTGATATTCTGGATTTTTCCTTTTTAAATTCTGTCACAGTTTAGATGTACTGACGGTGAAAATTATAGACTTCTCCATTCTTTGTAAGTGGGGAAACTGGAAAAAATCAATACATTTTTAAAATACTTATTTTCCCCTCTTCACTTAATTTGCCCAACAACTGTTAAGCTGTTTCAGCCAAACCGTACTATAGTGTTCAATAAAATTTCCAAGCTGATATGTGTTTCGCCAACGTCTGCATCCAAGATGAGCTGAAAAGCTTGATAAAGTAAGAGGTCGATCCCCTCGAGGGGGCTCACACCACCACGGCAAACAGGACTGATGACCGATGCACCCAATATGACTTGTTCACTCAGCCCCTCAAACACCAGTGCCTCCATTTCAGTCACCACATCTGTTATTGTCTGATTCTTAAGAAAAAAGTGGCTGAGCAGAGGATAATGAAATCAAAGTCCAACACACACACAGTCAACAAGCCCTTGGTAAGAAGCGCACTGTGTCAATATTAATCTCCTGGACAGAAAGTCGAAAAATAGCGTCTGTCACACATCATCTTCTCTCTCTCCTGTCTTTTTTCTGGAGAGGGAAAAAAGATGAAGAGGACTTGGAGCTGGGGAGAGAGAAAGCAGGCAAGTTTACATGAAATTCAGAATGGTGGAATGTTTAAAAAGCTCATGTGAATAGTTGTTGGTAATGGTCTGCACATGAAAATGTAGAAAGTTACTAAATATTTACAAAAAAAAAAAATCAGGATGCCAATTGACCAAAAATTTGATCAGTCACGCACCTGCAATGAAGTACAAAAATCTGACGATGCAAACTGCATTTTGCATGGTGAGAATACCAAAATGACAAAATAAAAGTTCCGGTAAATAAAGTCAGCATAACATGTACATCATTAAATGCATCAGTGCCTGTTCATATAACAAAAGAAGGGAAGATTTTAAAAATCCCTGAAAACTGGCAAGAAGTGCATGATATTTATTTGCAGTGTTTCAGTGAGGAAAAAAGTCAGAGTGAAAAGAAAGAGTCATGTCTGTTATTGAAAACAAAAGAACAATCAATTAATCATACAAACATGGTGAATCTCAAAAACGGATCAAATTTTTGTTCTAAAAATCATCACATTTGGGCCAATGTGGGAGGCTCAACTTGATGGCCAATTGTTTCACCAGGTATTAGCTGCTGTTTCCTGTTTTCGATGAATGCAGTCATTCATTAATGGAAAATTTACTATAACTACGCAAGTAAATTCGCCTTCAACCAAAAAATGTGTTGCAGTTTCTTTGAGAGACAGACCACCTTTGAATACAGGAAAAAAAGAAAACTTTAAGTCTTAACCATTATCATATTTTTATTAGACTGAAAACAAATTGAAAGAGCATACTGCTGGCTGATATGTTTTCAGAGTAAAATAAGTGGGGACTTTTGGTTGTAAGGATAAAGAAACACAAATTTAGCTGTTTTTGACCTTCCAATCACTAAGTAAACAAGGGAAATTGATTGACAAGTGCACTTGTTGGAAAATGCAAGTTGTGTAATCTTTACAATGAAACGTTTATAACAATCATTCAGGGAGTTGTTCCTGATCAATCAGAAAATGCTTGCTGAGGAAAAGGATTAATGGATCTTACCACAGGGGCCGCTTTTCATTGGCTGATGCCCATTCTACGTGGTCACGTGCGTGGCCGTCTCACAAACACACTTAGCTTCCCGTTAGCTAACTACAGCATAATGGCAGCACTGATACAACTTCTACACCTTGAAGCCTGTCTGCTACACAGTGTTACGTTAGCTAAACAGATCAATATGCAATGTGTCTGTATCTGACATACACTAAAGATTTTATTTTAGCAGAAAAGGCTTTGGACTAAACTGTTACTCGTGTTAGCCACGTTAGCACCAAGTACAGCTAGTCAGTCAACCATCGTTGTGTTCAGGGAAGCGCTGATTAATAATCGAGAAATAAATATCAAGCCTGGAAACTGGATATCGTAACGGACTGAATGTTATGTTTTTAACGTAATCTTTGCTCGTCTTGCGGGGCACAGGCGGTTGCCACGGTAACAGGTGTGCTTAAACTACAAAGAGAGAGAGAGAGTAAAAAGGTAGGAGTGGTTTTGAGTTGATCACCTGTTCGGGTTATTTTACCTTTGTTTACCTTTGCTGTGGCGCATTACAGCCGCTGTAGTTTCTAAACGTTGGACTAATTACCTCGTTGTTTGTGAGTTTACATCATTCACAACAAACATCAAATAGAACAAATATATTTCATAAAAATGTTAACAAACAAATGGCTTCTACTGCAATAATTATGTGAAATTAAATTAATTATATCCCAACTTCAGAAGATTTGCCTTTACCTTTACAGAGCTCTTTGGTTCCTCCTATCAGTCTGTAGCTTCTCATATTGACGTCATCAAACCAAATGTCAGATCTACCATAACTGACCTGCTGGCCTCAGGTTTGCAACCAGCTTGTGACTGAGAAACCAGTAACCTCCTCCCAGATGATGGCATGAACTTGTTAGTTCCTCTGTCCATTTAGTAGCTGATATATTGTCAAAATCCGGTAGAAATGATGCACTAATCGAATCATGTTTACATAGAAACAATGCCCTGCCAGGCTGTGTTTGTGAGACTTGCGGTCACGTGGGTCGGTTGTGGGCGGAGCTTGGTAAGGTCCATTAATGAAAATTTAGCAACCCGATTAAACCGGTTAAAATTCCTTGGCTATAGAATTCTTCACCAGATTACATTGTTGCAATCAACTGGATTTGACAATATTGTCTTATAAATTGGCCTGACCTTATTAAGATTTGAATTTGACTACTACAGCACTGGATTATATAGGACGGAATTTATACAGTTATTTAATTTGGACTGAGTTGAAGCAATATGTAGTAAATGGGCAGTGAATTGAACCAGTCATGTGCCTTATGGGATTGCTGTGTATTGGAGCCATAGAAATGAGCTGAATTACTGAAGCAGAATTACAAACATTAAAAATGAAGCCATAGAGTTAAACCAGTGTAAAGCAACATGTTACAGAACACTGATCATTATTGTATAAAGTACAATATTGGTTTAAATTCTTTCTGAGTAGGGTAAACTGAAATTATTTGGTTTGGATCTCTGTGATCTCTGTATTTTCTTCTCTCTGGTACAAATTTCAAAATTACAGTGAGGTCTGACCTGTCAATTCTGGATGTGATCAATCCCATTTTTGTTCCACAATGAAATATGACAAATAAAAGTGAAGGCAATTCCCTGAAAGTTCTTTGATAGAGGTCATAGTTTGGAAGAGAAAACTGCAGGAATTACAAAATGAATTCCTCCATTCATGTTTATATATGTACCAAATTATGTTTTGTTTTTTTTAACTAAAAAAATTGTGTCAGAGGTCAGTGCTTTTAGTAAGCCAAACCAAAACAGAGTTCTGATGTTAATAATGAATTAGAAAAATAAAAAAGAAATCTCTGGATCCTTCATCAGAGAAGGGAAAACAATTTTGCACTTCAGTCTCTTATTAACCGATTGGCACATTGGTAAATCACGTTTTAAAAAATGTCTTTTGCTTTAGATTATTATTAAATTTCTTAAAATTAGCTTAACTGACACAGTGAAAAAATGCTTGCATTAAAATAACAAAAAAAATCACCTATAGACCATACCCCATGAAGTGCATATTCAAGGTCAAGATAAGCGAGGCGACACATCAGTGGGAGACGTTCAGGCTGCAGGGCAGCAAAACTAATACTGCTGCTGAAACAAGATGCTTAAGGCCAGTGATCACAACACAAGATCCCTGGTGATGAGATATAAAATGCCCCTCCCTATATTTCATCAATTGTCCAGTGTTTTGAGATTTTTCTTCCTCATGCACATCCACCCTGCGTTATATATATATCCTTCAATCATCCAAGGCTCTCTCCCTCCTTTTTTTTCAGCCTGTTATTTCTTCTTCCCACTCCTCTCACCCAGAACACTTTCCCTTCTTCCATCCTCTTTCCATCTGCTTCCTATCTTCCTCCCACCTTTCTTCTACCACCCTCTCTCTCTCAGTCTTTTGGACATTTCTCTTAGTCTTTTCTGTGTGCCTCTCCATCCTCCGTTCCCTCTCTTTCCCCTGTGATGAATGAGTCTGTCTGCTGGCTGCAGTTCATATTTACTGAGCAGGGGAGCACGCACTGTCAGTCTCTCTTGCCCTCCACATCTCTATCCCTCCACTAAAGAGACAGAGAGAGCAAGAGGTTACTGTGGGATAAGAGGAGGAGGGAGGCCGCAGTCACCAAGATTTTCAGCTGGCTCAGAGTGGAAAAAGTCCAGACCGGTTTAGTTTGTCTGAGTTGGCTAAGGGAGAGAGAGAAATCTTCCGAACCTCTTGACCAACCTGTCAATGCAATGATACTAATTGTGGAATAAACAGCTCCCTTCCCTCCTTTTATGTGCAACTTTGGCAGCCCACTCTAAGCACTCAGGGCAGCACAATTTAGCAGCATTTTCTCTCCCTGTCCTTTGTGTGAGCTGTGATTTTAGGGGCGTTTGGACTTGAGAGGGAGAGAAGTAAGCTGCAGCTTTACCAGAGGGCCTTCCCAAATAACAACAAGACAAAAAAAAAGAAAGATTGCCAGTTTTATCTACGCCCACTCACACCAAACTGCGCTTATTGACCCGTGTACTGACCCCCCTCTCCCGCGAATGAGAGGAGTGGATGTGGGACCTGCAGGAGTCCAAAGGGACAGGGCATGAGCCCCGTAGAGCCACCGTCTCTTCCCACACACTGACCTCGGAGGCTAGCTAACACCAAAACCACTGTAGCGTGACGACACTGGTGACACCAGGGGCCAAACGCACACAATGTGTTCCCCTGCCAAATTGGCAAAATATAGACAGTAAATACAAGGAAAATTGGATAGCTTGAATTACATTACGAGAAGAAAATCCTCTCAACTGGACTTTTATAAGACTCGATAATTTAATTCTCAGACTGTTTTCTTTTGTTGCTTTAAGGTGAGGAAGGATAAGTAAATGTAATGTTGATTTGATGAGGATTTGTGATAGAGCCTTAGCCAACAGTCACATAATGCACGTGTTTTACTCCAAGAAGACAAATGAAAGAGAATGACAGGGGCGTAGGAGCAGCATAGGAAAAAGAGTGGAACGCCAAAAAGGAGGGAAGGAAAACATCACACCGTAATCATCTGATTATTAGGGAAAATTGGACGCATCATAGGCGAAAATTGGATATGGGAGAAGATTTTCTTTGGAGCAGAGAAAATGTGAAAACAATGGCCGATATCAAAACGGATGGAAACAAATGTAGGGCCCTGTGGATAAATAAACGCTGTGAAACATCCTAAAAGCTGACAAATAAGAGGGTCAGAGGGCCCACACTGGATGCACTATTATAGCCAAAGGAGCACTATTTATGAGGGGACATGATCATGTTTTCTACATGTAGTGCTCTCTGCAGGCTTATTCTCTTTCATAGGTCTAACTTTGGAGTGAGAGATGCTTCCTGAAGCATCGCCTCCACAGCTATCCATTTCCCCCTGGTGCCTTAAGAGAGGAACTACTGCCATTTGAATCAGGCAACTTTTGTCACAGCGATTCATTACACACATTTCACACAATTCATTTTCACTCTTTACCTCTGCTTGCATCTACAGAAAATTCAACATTTTGTTTCTCAGAAATTTTGAACATAAATAAAATAATTTTTAACATGGAAATTTGGCCACCTGGAAACTAGGTTTATGTACTGTGCTCTGCATTCAGTAGTTGAGGTTCTATTCTCAGGAATTCCTCCATCAATCAGGAGTGGCATGAATGATCAGCTTGTGTCTCTGCTGAGGTGTTAAGGAAGCCACAGTTACTTTTATAATGACCTTGAGGTCATCTACATTGTTGGAGTTATCATACCTTTTTACAATAATCCACATGTTCTCTGTAGAGTTTAGGTCAGTTGAGTTTTGTAGCTAATCAAGCTCAGTGATACTATGGTTATTAAAGCAAGTTTTGGTACAATTGGTGCTGTGGAAAACCAAGACCTACTGGAAAAAAACACAAAGTACTTTCCTAGTAAATGACATGGTTCCCAAAATTTCCCTAACTGTAAAAAAATTAGACTGGACCTCATGAAACCTGCATTATATGCCTCTCCACTTCTTTCTCACTTTTTTTTTAATATTATGACTGCATGTATTTTTATTTGAAAATAGTATTTTGGACCACTGAACAACCGTTCAATCATTTATCCCTTAAGACCAGCCTTGGCCCATGCCATGGATAAATCTGTAGTAAAACTTTTTTTTTTTAAATGTTACATTATTGCTGTTTGAGAAGCTGACTTGTGTCATGAGACACACAAACAAAGTTAGGGTTCTGTTGACATAGCCTGTTTGCTGAGAATTAACATAATTTATTTATATTTTTTTGCAATATTAAATCCTTACATTATTCTTGAAAAAAGTAATCAGATTACAGTAACACATTAATTCTGACTGGTTGTGACACATGAACACAATGCCCTCCTGCAGCAGTGTGAGACCAAGACGGTGATCAGCATGTAGAGGAAGAGCCAAGCGCTTGTAGTTTGTCTGTGGTATCTCACACACCACTGAGGCCCCCGTTCGTTAAACAAATGACTTGTTTAAGTGCCAGTATGTTTTGTTTCTTCAAACTGCAGCAACACAACCCATAAAAAAACAACAGGGAGCATTTAACAAGCTATGCACAAACTCAGCTCTGTTGCTCTAAACACAAATACTTTTGCTTCCAAATGTGGCACCATTTCAAGAACGTCAACAGGACTTTCAACAGCAAAAGATTTATTGCCAAAACGCATTACTACAACCGGCACAATTAGCCCAACACACCTTTCATTCCTGTTTGTGCTAAGTTTATAAACGAGTTTCACTTTCTGAATTGAAGTACCTAAATAAATCAACTTTTAATGATGTTCTAATTCATTGAGATGTCCCTGTATTTACCAGAAATCCCTCTCTGCCACTTTGTGCACCCCAGCACTCTACCCACCTCCTCATCCCTGGATCATATTTGTCCATCTGCCTGCCACGCCGCTGGAACGCTCCAAAACTGGCTTCTGAGCAATCCATCTCAATTTTCCAAATCTATTAACTTTCTTTGTGTGGCCTGCCTCTCCCCGAGCCCGATCTTTAAAAACCGTGGTTGTTCAACAATTATGATAACTGCAACGGGGGGAATTAGAGAATCCACCCATTCATCTCCCGGCCCCTCCTCCCAGCACAGACATGACGCGGCTAAATGAAAAATGGACACACTTTAAGAAGTATTGATTCCAGCTTTAAACAAAGGTACAGTCAATATTATTTACTCCTAAATATATCTTTGTTATCTGCGCCGGAGTCGTAGTTACTGCTCTGTAGCTGTAATTGCGGACATAAAAATAATAGAGCAATTCCCACTGAATTGACTGAGACAGGTTTGGTTGCAGGCCTTGTCCAAGTGATGCATATCCTGTGTGTATATGAACGTTAGTAAGGTTTTCCAATGATTACTGACCAACGAGGCAGGTATGCATTCCAATCCGAACAGGGAGGGAAGCGCAAAAGATGCAAAGAATAAAAAAGTAGCAAAACAAAGCATTTTAGAAACAATTAAAACCACTAAATCAAAAATTAATCTTCCTCCTTATTGTTTCCCATGTATTCTCTTGAGATTGAGCTTTCGTCTAAACAGACGGCGTTTCATCTAAAATTCAATAAACCCCCCAGAGTTTCTTTAGCCATGTAGAAAGCGCAATTTGTATTTTCCTTTTCAAGCAGATTCAGTGTGGATTTGTGTGCCTGTGTGAAAGCTAAAGTTTAAATGTCTAATCAAGGCCTCCTTTGAATCTTTTTACAATAAAAGCTGACAATAAAATAAAGAATACACTGTCATATAATGGCTATTTTCAGAATACAACACATTTTATGAGGCAGAACTGTTACTGACAGTAAGTTTTTCATATTTGGTATAAAAACAACATATTTTTTACCTATTTACTGTGTTATCAATAGCAAGTTAACGTCACAAATGCAACAGTTAGGGGCATCTACATTAATTCCAATGAAAAGTGTGGGTAAAGCATGATAATGTATACTTTACCTCTTTAAAACAGAACAGTGTTTGGCAGCATTTATTTAGGCATCCATGATTTCCTGATTAGATAAAGTAGAAATAGGAGATGACAGAAAAACAGTTTTTCAATTCACTCTTCAAAATAGGAAAAAACTCTTCAAATAAGGGTAATGTGTTGATTTTGATGAATCAATAGTTACAAGGAAATGGCTGCTTGCCTAAAGTTAATATCTTCAGTCAATGATGGTTAAAAAGCTTAAATCTGAAGGACTGTGACAGGACCAGATTCATTTCACCACATACAATGAGGATGATTGTAATGGAAGTAAGAAAAAATATTATTTTGGGTTATTCTTGTGTTCTGTAATTGTTCCTGTCTCATTTTGTTTCCAATGCTCATTCTGTCGTTAACCTTTGTCGGTCTCCCTCTCTTACCTCAAACCTTGTTGGGTCCTCCAGCTGCTCCCACTTTGGGAATCAGTCCGACAAAGCTCCTTGTTTCAGTAATCACTCTTTAAGCTTATAAACCTCCATGACTATGCAAAACTTTGTATGTTCCCCTTTTCTAACCTTTCCCAAAAATACATTTTTCTTTGCACCTAAACCTGCCTACATGCACTATTGCTGCAAGAAAATGTTAATTTACTTGAAGGCTTTTTAACAAGAGTGCTAATAAATGTAGACTGCACTTTTTATTATTTTACACATGACCTGTGAACATAATCGACTTTGTGGTTAAATTGCCAACAAAATAACAATAACAATCTTGTGCTTACCTTTAAAGGAGTGTTTTCTTTGTTAATGTGAATTTGCTCTTTCAGCTAATTAGAAATAACTAGCTTCTGTTGATTCCCACAATTATTTGCAGATCCAAATGTCAAGCAGTAAAATGACACAGGGTTCATGCATTTAATGAATAATTTATTTTACCTTTACACATATTTCAACTGACAAGACAACCAATCTGAAAATCCTAAAGAGCTCTTTTTCCACAAGCCTTTTTAAAATAGTGTCTTACAAAACATCTTCAGAACTACTCTGGACAAAGAACAGACAAGGCTTGAGGCAGTTCTGTGAAAAGTGTCATGCATTTGGGGTTAGTTATTTCAATTATTTCTAGAGTTTTCAGAGTCTTACAGTGTTTAATAAATAATTACTTAAAAACAAGTTACATTTTTCTCACATTTATCAAAATGTAGTGTTAAGATTGTGTGCAGCTCAGGTCATGATCATCTCATATGCGTCCTCCTCATAAGAGCTCAGCGACATTTAGCAACATGTCCAGAAAGGTGGTGAGAGCGTGCAAACTTGCGGAGGCAGTTGGGGCAAGAGTACGGCTTTTCCCCCGTGTGGGTTAACATGTGCGTTTTCAAATGACCCGACAAACGGAAGCTTTTGCCGCAGTCTTTGCATGTGTAGGGGCGCAGATTAGTGTGACTCCTCCTGTGCTTGCCCAGGTCACCGGAGGAAGTATAGCAGCGGTGGCACTCTGGACATTCGAAGGGTTTCTCCCCAGAGTGAATCCTCTTGTGCTTCACCAAGTCACCAGACTGAATGAAACTCTTGTCGCATTCAGTGCATTTGTAGGGTCTCTCGCCAGTGTGGGTGCGTTGGTGGTTTCTCAGATGCGAGAGGCGAATGAACCTGTTGCCGCACACTGTGCAGTGGTAAGGCCTCTCTCCGGTGTGTGTCCGTAGGTGGACTTTTAACGCTCCCAGATCTCTGATTTCCAGCCCACACTCCCCACACTGGTGAGCTTTCTCGTTGTTGTGAAGCTTGGAGTGAACCCTCAGGTTTCTCCTAGTGTTAAAGCTCTTTCCACACACGTTGCAGTGGAAAGGCCTCTCATTGGAATGCGTCCTCACATGAAGATCAAGGCTTGACTTAAATCCAAATTCCTTCCCACATTCAGGGCAGGAGTACTCCTTCTTCCCCGAGTGAGTAGTTAAGTGGGACTTAAGGTGATGGGACCTTATGAACGCCTTGCCACAGACATCACATTTAAACGGCTTGTCACCTAGGTGTATTTTCATGTGTTGGCGCCAGCTGCTGCGCTCCCCAAACCGCCTCCCACAGTCCTTGCAGACAAACGGCCGGTCCCCTGTGTGGGTCCGCATGTGGTCCCCCAAACTCTGGGGTGTGCGCAGCTTCTTGCCACACTCTGGACAAGGCAAGCCGGTATCTAGACAGATCGGCTTATCCTCAGATTCAACGTTTGGTTCATGACACATATGGCGACCTTGACCCCAAGTGGCCTTGAAACTCTTCCCGCAATCGGCGCAACTGAGGTGGCCCCCTCGGATAACTACAGACATGTTGTGCCAGCGGGTGCAGTGGTTCTTCAGGTTCTTCAGGTACTGGAAGCTACGCGCGCATGTTGGACATGGATGAAGCCTGCGGGGGGGAGCAGAGGGGTGGGCCTCACGCATGTGGATGCTGAGGTGGACTTTAGATTTGAAGTTGCAGCTGCAGATGGAGCAGGTGTGTTTAAGGTTGAAGCTTAGGGTGTGGTTTGGAAGGCTCTTTTTGAGGTTAGCAAGATACTCTTTCTGATGGACCCACTTCACATGTTTCTCTAAATAATCCAAGTCAGTAAAGGAGATAGTGCAGTGGGGACATGGAAAAAACTCAGAAGACAACTCTAAGGAGAGACAAACACAGACAGGAAAGTGTTACATGATGAATTGAGAGAAAACCAAAAAAGAAATTGAGAACCAGCGCTCACTATATATCTTCAGTTTATTGCCGGAAATAAGGAAATAATACAGGAAATCCTTATTGCCTGCAGACATACACTAGGTGCTGGTTCTCTGTGTATTCAACAGCTTTTTTGCCTTTGAAACTAAACTTATAGCTTACTAAATGTAGCTTTGATCTGAGACTTTTAAGTCTGACAAAAAAACAACAAAAAAAAGTTTTTTATATCTGTAATGTCAAAAATAAAGTAGCTGAAATAATTGTTTTGCAAAATGTGTACCGAGCTGACATCACATATTATTTCTAGTGAATCTAACAAACCCAAAATAAAATTCAGCTATATAAGTAGGATTTTCTTGGCATTTTCTTATTTGCCAAAATTTTATTAAATTTTAAAGCCAAAACTTTATTAAAAAAATAAATAAATAATCTCACTATTTTAGGTAGATATTTGAAATTTCAAGAAAAGTCAGGAAAAGAATGGGGTACCGTATGAAAAACGGGGGATTTAATAACCTCTTAAAGCCACTAAAACAAGATATCTGAATGTAGACTCAGAAAAAAATGATTGAATGTTTTTCCTCCTACATTAAAGGTCAAACCTCTAAACATCACACAACTGGCCATGAAGCCTGAACAAAGGATGTAGGGATAACAGATGTTTTATCTGGCTGTATTTCAGTAATATTTGTTTCATTTTCCTTCATGTCACTTTTTTCATTAGACTATGTTGAACTAATTTGTTAAAGTCTTGTGTCTACCTTGCTGAGCTTTGCTGTAATTTAACAATTTCTAATAGTTTTTCCAAAGCTATACCTCTTATGAATCATACATATAGTTATGGGAAATTAAAAACACATTTTTTTATGTTCATATTTTCCAACAACTTCAGAAAAAACAGGTAAAATCCTCATGTGGTGGAACTTTATCATTCAAACAATCATCAACAATGCCTTGCAAAAGCATTAACACTCCTTGATTTTTTCTTTTCACTTTTTGTCACTTGGTAACCAAAAACTTGGAATATATTTGATAGCGATTTTATGTGAAAGACAAACAAAAAGTAAAGCATAGTTATGAAGAGGTAAGTAGGAAAAATATTTATTTTGCGTCATTTATTACAAAAGACACTGATGACGGGAACAATTTTCATTTTAAAGTTAATCACTCTTTGTGGCTATGCATCTGCCACATATAGTCAAATCACAAATATTTTTCTATAAATAAAACTCATCCATTTATGTCAATTACAGTAAGTACCGCCAAACTGCACATAATTCCATTCAATTTGATTTGAAAATGTACTAATTCATTGACGTGTTATGCAACTAACATTAAAAGAAACATTTTCAAGCAACAAAAATGATCCAAACTGTCAGGTTTTAGATTTTATTTTCATCATAATTTACATTTTTTACCCCCCAAAATAGACAAAGCATACAATTACCCATCCTTTCTGTAAAACCTACCACCACACAGCTGTCCATTCTGACTGGTTAGGTAAAGAGCTCATTAGAGAAGCAGCCCAGAGACCCCATGCTAACTGGGGAGGAGCTGCAGATGTCTACAGCTCAGGTGGGAAAGTACCAGAACCATGTCCTTTGTGAGTGGAGAAAAACTAATAATGCACCTTAAACACACCATCCCACAGTTAATTGAAGGTTATTGAATCAGTCCTGCACTTTTCTTTGCTGTGTTAGCTTAGGTTTGTTACACTGACACCCATTCAGACACAAGCAAATATAAATCCACACCTTATCTTTTTATTGGCAAAAACTTTAAAAATTATATTGTACTACAATAATGTACTACTCTGCATTGGTTTATTACATAAAATTTCAGGCTCAATTTTATTGTGGAGTGTGAATAATTTTGCAAGGCGCGTCAGGTTTTATTGACAACATGAAACAGCAGTATTTCTCTTTTCCAGTGACATTTTTATACCTGTGCAGACCCCCTCTTCCTCCTCAAACTCCTCCTGGATGTTCCCCGGATCGTCGTCGTCTTCTTCTTCTTCACTCTCCCTCTCCTCCTTAAACCACGACTCGGTCTCCTCCTTGACAGGAGCTCCGTCGGAGTCGCAATCAAAAGGGAGGTCAAAGTCAGACTCAACTTTGACGTGTCCCTCTGGATGGTAACCATCGCTGACATTGTCAGGCTCATTGTCTAAACAGCTCGACGTGTCCTCACAGAAATCCTCACCGATTTCCTGTAGATGAGGTTCTTCCTTTATTAAAACGATCAGATCGCATCCATTAGTAGTGTGTTCTTCATTAGAGTCCTCATCTTCCTCAGCGGATGAGGTCTGCTGCTCTGAGTCAGACTCTTTTTTGACTGTGATTACATTGTACTCTTCTTCTTCTTCTTCCATCTCTTTCGTCACTGCAGACTTCATCTTCTTTTTAGCTCCAAAAGCATCTCATTTTTATCTTCGTAGTGATTGCCCTTGGCAACAAGGACAGTTACATGCAAAAAAAAAAAATAGTCTAAATGAAACTGTAAACAAGCGCAGTCGGCGGCTGCTCTGATTTGTTAGCAACCGTTAGCATCAAAGCTAAGCTACACAATCAGTGAATTAACCGCAGTGGCACAGCTTTGTTGCGGCTGCCACTGCGGTCTGCGTTTTCTCAGCCCTGAAGACGACACGTAGAGTCAATACATAAATAAAGATTAAAGGAGAGTCCTTTTTATGAGGTTATACGAGCTGGCCCCCACCGCTTATAGGATGCATTAGTGTTATAGCGAGCAGCGAATACATAGCTGCAGCACAGGAAGAGCTGCAGCTACTTCCTTTGTGACCAAACAGGTCAGGCCAATGAGTGCTACCAGTCTAATTAAAGAGACAAGGCATCTATCTATCTATCTATCTATCTATCTATCTATCAAAAATGTAGAAAGTAATGGTCTTGTCAAAAACCAAACATGCAAAAAAACTGCAAAAAGGATGATTTTTCTTTTCTACATGGTTTTCAAAATGTTTACAAAAAAAATAAGTGTGGCATATGTTAGTTTTATTATGACCTCTCATACCCCTAAAATAAGAGCAACTTTCAAAAGCCAACTAATAAAATATATTCATCAACGTGAGACAAGAAGCTGGAATTCAGCCCAAAACTCTCCGATTGCAGGACGTGAGTTTGAGCTTCACATTCTCCTCCCAGGACTATGACCCTAAACAACCAGGACTAGACTTGGCTGTTTAAATCAAAGCATATTCTTGTGATGGAACGGCCTAGTTAAAATCTGGACCTAAGTGCAATTGTGAGCGTAAGCAGAGCTGGTAAAAAACAACCTATAGACTTGGACCTATAATATCAGCAAAAGATGGTTCTGCTAAGTTTAATCTTAAGGGGAAGCTAAAGATAAATGCATGCCACAGTTTCTGAATTTTATTTGTAACCAATTAAAAAACAAAACACTAAATATTTGGTGCAATAAAGACAAAATGCAGCCATGTTCCAGAAACTTGCTTTATTTCAGCTGACTCAGGACGCTGAATCTTTACTCAGTCTTTTTTCACAATACTGTTCCCTTTCTTTGAAAACAAAAAAACAAAGACAACATAAGTTATGTACAAAAATAAAGCATGTAAACAAAAATCAATTCATGCACAAAGTTACAAGACAAAAGCTTATTTGCAGAGGGCTCCTATTAATAATGTTTGCTTCCTTATTTTGCAATTGATGACATTTTTTTTTTTTTTTAAATCTGATAAGAATCCAGAAGCCTCACTGCCAGTTCATTTCTTTGCCACATGTGTTAATAAAGAATGGAGTAATGTTGGTCAAGACGCCGCTGGCTCCATGCAGTGCAGAGAGAAACAGGAAGAAAAGTAAATATTATGCCAACACAACAGTGATTCAGTCTCAAAATGCACTCACACCTTCTCAAAGTTCTTAACAGATACATTTTTAAACTAGTTATTGTTAGCAATTACAATCATTTTGTGTAACCAGTCAGACTAACATCTTGAAAGCAAAACAATGGCTTCAAAAGCATAATTTTGTCATTATTATGGGCTAATACTGTAGTGTTCGATAAATTATTTTAGAGACAGACCAGAATACCAATGTGGAAAACATTACCTTGTCATCTCTTTAAAAGAACAAAACAAGAAATGAAATGTAGAACATTATTTAACTTTCTCCAGGAGCTGCACCAGACACGTTTACCGCAAAAGTTTCAAGTGTAAGCCAGCTGACTCGCAGAAAAGGCATAAAGTGAAGGCAGATAAGACGAAAGGTAACAGAAAAGGTGAATAAATATGCAAAACCATACCCAAGAGTTTAACAGAAACAGGTAGTTGACAAGTCTGCCACTAATCGAGTTACAGTTAGAAATCCCTAATATTGACTGATAAAGTAACCGTCTCACAAGCAACACTGTTTCTGCACTGGGCTGACAATTAACATGATGCACATTATCTTGTACCAATTTTAGTGTCTTTGCAATAAAATTTAACACTGTCTGATTGTCACTTTTTTAATGCATAAAGCACATTGGTTCCAAAGCGTGCATTTTGATCTGAATTGCCTTGCATTTATTTGTTAAATAATTTTTAACCAGAGTTCACCTGTAGTGTTGTCCTACCTCATTAGGGATTGCACACCCAAATATCATTTAGTAGAGTAGCAGTTTAGTGCATTGCAGAGACAGCTGACTTGGTCATGTGAAGCGCTGAAATATCGTAGAGCAATACATCATACAATATAAGACACTTAATTCATTATACAGTGTATGTACATTTCTGTTCAAAAAGCTCATTTTACTGGCGGTACAGTAACTTTCTTTTGGACTTTGCCTTTCAGCTAAGATGCTTTCAAAAAAAATTAATTTATAATATTCCAAACGATTTACAGGCTTTCCACATCTGTCTTTATCTCTATTCTTATCTGCTGATTGCGTTCCTACATTGCCATGGTGGTCAGGTGCTGATGCAGACCCTTGCGGCCCGCGCCCGCCCCTGGGTGGCCGCCTCCACTGCCGTGGCCGCAGTATTCCTGCAGATTCTGGCGCAGGGTAACCAGTGCAGAGCCCAAACAGGCACGATTTGGTGCCAAGACACCGCCAGGCAGCTGGAAAAGGACGGTGGCTACCCCGGCCATGCCGTCCTCTGTGGGCTCTAGGGTTATGGGCCCCACCTTGAAGGAGGAGTAGGAGAAGCCCATGAGCTGCGAGAGGAAAGGGTCAGAGCGGCAGAACTGCTGGTAGCCAGAGTACGTGGATGGATGGTGATGATGGGAGGACTGGGTGCCTGCGGTGGTGCTGGCGTAATGATGGGTGTTTAAGTAGTGCAGTGGTAGATGCTGTCCGCTGTTGCCTCCCCCACTCAAGGTGAGGTGATGGTGGTGGTGGTGGTGGTGGTGTGCTGTGGGTCCGGAGCCTGGGTCGTGTTTATAGACCGGTCCCGCTCTGCCTCTCTGACCCACCACCACGGCGCTTAACTTGCCCGTGCGGGCGTGAGCGATCGATACGGTGCTGCCCCCCACCCCGCCACCAGCTGTAGGTAAGTAGATGAGCTGAGGCTCCTCCGGTTCAAGGTAAATGGTGAGTTTAGCGAAGGGTCTGGAAGCCATTTTGGTCATCTCCTGAATGTGGCGACGCTGCTCCCGACGGAAGTCCAGGAACTGCTTGACCTTCCACAGCAGGACGCACACAGACAGAAAGAGAAAAAAGCAGGAGAAGAAGACGGAGAAGAAGACGAAGAGGTCTATGTGGGCCTGGTCCTGTCGCACAAACAGCAGCCCCTGGGACTCGCCCTGTCTATCATCCGTTCCCACACCTCTGAGAGCGATGTAAAAGCGGCTGGATTTCAGGGAGTGCACCTCATGGGGGAAGGTGATGACCACGCGGTCCCGAACTCCTCGGACGATCAGCACCGTCTGAGGCTTCCACACGGTGATGTAGGAGATGAGTCCCTCGGCTCGCTCCTCTCTGATCTCTCTCTCTGCTCCCGGGGGTTTGGCTTGCAGCTGCAGGGGATTGTGGGAGAGCACGGGACCTCCCAGGTTGGACGAGGCGTTGGCGAACACTTTTATAGGGGACGGAGGAGAATCCTTATCTGCCCCTGCAGCTGTCCCTCGACTTGCTGATTCGTCCTCTATCTTAATAGTGTGAATCCCCGTGTAACGGTCCACGTCCACTATAAAGGTGTCGTGCGAGTTGGAGACATAAACCTCCACTTCTCCAAATGTAACATCAATGGTGACCCGGATGTCCACATTTGTAAACTTTGGCTGAGCAGCAAAGAACACGGTGCGATCCTTGGGCAGGTTGCGAATGGTGGGGTCATGGAAGCAGTTTGTTTGGGACGTGGGGTCAAAGCAGAACTCTGAGTCCACGTTAAACTGACGGTAGCACTGGCGCCCGTTCACTGGGTTCCCGTTGAAGGAGTCTTTGCATTTGGCACACTAAATGGGAGAGCAAGACAAAATGTGAGAAAAAAAATAAAGAGTAACGGTTAGCAGAAAAAGGAAGGATGTGACATAGATCCCCATCTTCTTGTACAAAAACATATTTGTCGTACTTGTTGCCTGTAACAGTCTTTTCGATCATTCTGAGGGCTGCTCAGGCAGGACGAGGTCTCTGTGTTGTTTTGGCATGGGCAACCGCTACCATCGGGCTCACATGTGTCGGCATGGCCATTACACTGACATCTGCAATAAAAAGAAAACATTAGCAACAAATAGCATTTATAAAGGAGTAAATATTCTTTGTTTTCTACATATGCATGTCAGCTTTCCGTCTTTAGGCACAAGAAGATTTCTGTTGCCTTGGCAGCTTTTTGGTTGCACTTAATCCAGGTCGAAAAACACCACAAATTGCTTTGAAGAAATCCCAAATTACTGTTTTTACATTGTAGGTTATGTTCATGTCTGACAGGCCCAGCATTACACTCACCAATAATAACAGTGAGACGTGAGTTATATGTTTTGTAATTGATAACAAAACTTCTTAAAGAGTGCCTTGTAAAAGTATTTACCACCCTTGAAGTTTTTTTTAGATGTTTTCATGCTGTCATACTCTACTACTAGGATTTTACGTTCCAAATTAATACATAAAGGAAAATTATACATGAAACTACTTCCTTCTGATGCTACTTAATTCCACATCTTTTATGTGATGTGATCTCAGCTGTTCTATAAAGGAAACGACAGAGCGTAAACCGCATCATAAAACAGGTCAATGATAGAGTATTAAAACTTTTAAAAAAGTGTTCTACAGGAAGGCAGAAATTATTTTATTCGCAATAAAAGTTTGTAAACTATGGGTTACATTTTACTTCACAGTCATTAGCAACTTTTTCTTGGTCTATAAAATGAAATTCTAATAAAATCCATTTAACTTTGTGGAAAATGTGATTAAAAAAATGCTATGAATACTTTTTCCGAGCACGGGGTAAAAGAGGTTTTTTAATGGTAGTAAAAAGTGAATCTATTTTCTTTTGAGCACCAAGCAGTACTCACTTTTCACACTTCCCATTCAGTAAGAAGTAGCCACGACGGCAGCCCTCACACTTGTCCCCAACACTGTTGTTTTGGCAATTCACACACACCGCAGTATTTTCTGTGGGACCTTCAGACACCCATTTCTGAATTTGATTCAAGGATACAAAGAGAAGGAAGAGGTAAGAACACTTATTGGTGTATTTGTTTTTAGAGACTGAGAAAAAAGACAGGAGAGTTTCAGAAATGTACCTCAATGGCGTCTACAGGGAAGTGATGAGGGTTCTCAATGGCCTTATTATATTCATCCCGGGACAGACATACCATGCCGTTTCCCCGGCAAAAGTCCCGACATGGACGACAGCTGCCGCCATCTACTGCAGAGCCTACAAACAGAGGCTTGCATTTCTCGCAGTGAATACCCTGAAATTTAGGCAAGAAAAATACTGATCAGTACTGAATATGAGAAAAAAAATGACAGTGTGTAAATGTTAGACTTTTATTAACACTTACTTGGGTGTTATTATGACACTCCAGACAAACATCGGGTTTGTCAACACTGGTGCAGTTGCTGTGCTTGTTGCATTTGCACTCAGAAGAACAGTTATCTCCAACAAAGCCAAAGTGGCACTGGCAAATGCCCGGGGACACGCAGGTCCCGTTAACGCAGCCCTGTGCGCACACCGGCTCACACTGACCAGAAACACTAAAGAGAAAAAACACAAGAAATTGAGATCTGGTTAAACATATAAGGTTACGACAAGGCATAGTGTGGTAAATAACATAAATTTAATGTCATGCTGCATTGATGCAGCACTGATGAATACTCTCACCTCTGCATGCTAAATCCTTGAACTAGTGCCAACAGCAGGGCAGCCTGACCTACCGTACTTTCTCATTAATATTGTACATCCTAAGACATGCATGTTTCATAAAACAAAGGCACACCATATATGAAATATTTATTAATTTGACATAGCTGGATTTGATGTTTCACAATATGTATTTTATGTAAAGGTAATTTTATTTAGCACATTTTCAGCAACAAGGCAACACAAAGTGCTTTACAGGAATTAAAAGGGAATACAAACAAAATAACAAACCAAAAGAAAGAGCAAAAGAAGAAAAAGAATCTAATGTTGATTTAAAGTATGTAACCATAAGCTAGGTGCTCCTGTTCAGGGATGTATTAACTTGAGCAAAAATACATTTTTAGAAAAGCCGTCATACATGAGATAAAAACAATGAGACAGCAGCTTTACTGACAGCTGTTCATTACCCATTAAGTATGTAACCCTGCTTGCATGTGCAGTGGTAGCCCTCAGGTAAGTCGTGGCAGTCCTGAGTGCTGTTGCAATGGTGATGACCGTTGGCACACTCATCCTCCTCTGGACAATGCAGGAAAGACCAAGTGCTGTTTCTCACGGGGCAAACGCCCTCACTCACACCTGGAATGAGATCAGTAGTAACAGTTAGACAAACTGCATTGTACATTACTTATTTTGTAACATCGTGAAAGACTGCTTCTTGAAATCTTCAAGTGAAAATTATTCTCACCATCAACTCCTCCCTGTAAGCAGCGCCCAGCTCCATTGCCTCCCCCAGAGGCACACCAGCCACACTGAGGCCTGGCGATGCACTGGGAGCACTGGGTGAGCTGGGAGCACTTTGGAGAGCAGGAGTCTCCCCCAGAGAGAAGCCGGCCACACTGGCCCGCTTCACAACGAAGAGGCACAAAAGATGGACTCATGCACTGAAACATGGAAAGATGGTTTCGTTGAATATAACGATTATTTAAACACAATCAAAGAAAAGTAAAGCTGCTAGATTTTACCTGCTGCAGAGCCATACTCCACACACAGTGCTGCCAGCCCCCATCAGAGCCCCTAGAGCCCAGACACAGGCTGCAGTTATGCAGAGTGTGACATGGAGGAGGGCATGGGAGAGGTGGCGACGACTCCACCTGCATGGGGGAGACGTTGAGCAGCGCATAGCTGAAACACGTCCAGTCGTAAGTGGGGTTCACACTCAGGATTCGTCTTGTTTCGCCTGAAGGAGGAACACACTGCATTCAACGATTTGGTAAAACATAAACAACACGAATGCCTTAAATCTGAATTAATTACACATATTCAACTATACATGTGGAACCTCATATCCTCAACAAATAAAGGTTTCATAAACCAGTGTTCGAAAGCACTTGTAATCAATGTGGAATAAGTCAATGTATCACAAGTCTATATGACTTTTGTACCTTTACAAAAATGTAAGATTCATAAGACCTTTCTTATTACTTTAACAAAATATTTAGTATTGAAACATCCAATAGAGGAGTTCATATGATTTGATATGTGGGCCAAATTCATGTTAAATGTATAGACTGCCTGCAAAAATAAACTTTTTTTATTTAAACATTTTTTAAATTAAAAATGCAAACATTTATTTTTTTATTATTCTACATATATACAAACATGCAATATTTTAACAATAAGAATGATGTAGCCTGATTTTAGTCAAATAGGTAAAATAAAAAAAATAAAGATTTTATTTTGTGAATTTCTCCCCTCCCAAAAAAATTTTAAGTGGCCATTTATTACCATTCTTAAACTGCGGCCAGAGTTCTTCACATAATGTAGCTCATGCTGATTCACCATTGATTCCACGCTCAAAAAAGCAACATAAAAAAACTTCCAAGTGCAACTAACAAGTTTTTTCCCCACAGAGTGCTTAGACCATCTCCAAACCAAGACGCCCTTGGGAATTAGCCATTTGGCTCGTATTAAAAGCTGTTACTGTATACAGTAGTTTAAATAAAATTATGTTTTCTAATATAAACAGCGATTTCCACCAAATGAAGCTTGTGTACCTGTGCGTTTGAACTGGCGAGTCCACATGCATTTTCCAGAAGCCGTACACTTGGGGCAGTCTGAAGCCTCGCAGCTGGTCTCAGTGCAGTTGCTGGACAGGAAAATCTCTCTCTGGTTGATGCGACAGTCATGTTCCGATGTACAGCTGACAGAGCTACTGATGCAAGCCCCTTCTGGACAGTTTGTGCACCACTTGCACTGTAAAGCAGACTGGGGAAAATTAAAAAAAAATTGATTTTAGTTTACTGAATGTTTTGTTAATCAGATACTCTAAAATAAAGTATGTTACCTGAGGCGGACTGGAAAACGTCTTGGGATGCCGAGCAAGACATTCGCTACAGGTCTTAAGTCTGCGGCACTGATCTGGCTGACGAGGAGTCGGGGAGCAGGTGGAATGTCCCAACAGGCAGCCAATTCTGGGGACAATTAATGTCTCAGGTAAGCTGCATTAATTACAGTAGCTGCAGATAATTTCAAGCTTAGTTTATAGTCTGTGTTACCTCTCGGCAGCATCAGAAGAAGTGCAGGTACCCCTGCACCACACACAGCTGCCTGTGGTGGTGTTGCAGGCCTCTGGTGTGGGCAGGAGGGCACAGGGGTCAGAGGGCACAGTCAGAGTTAAGAGTCTACCCAGTGTGACACCATTAAAGCCACCGGACAGGAAAAGACGACCGCCCCAGGTTGTCATCGCGAGAGACACAGAGCGATTGACTGGGTCTCCAACAGCTGAAACTGAATGAAAGATGGAAATCTATTAGTTGATAGAATATTATATTTTGAAATGAAGCAGCAGCTTAATATTAAGAGAATCACCAGGATGTATCCAGGTGTTGCAGTTGATCTGGTACAGAGACACAGAGTTACTGTAGTCTTCTGCTTCTGTCCTCCCACCTACAATCACCATGGTGTCTTTGATCAGAGCAGCAGCGTGGAAAAAACGGGACAGGGGCTGTAAAGCAAGCAGATAATATATCAGCACTGCATGACGTGGTCAAACCGCATATTAAAACATAAAAACAAGGCTAACTTGTTACCTTTTTCCCCTGTGAGGGAACCAGGAGAGACCAGGTCAGGTTGGGGTAATACAGGCTGTAGAGCTCGCCTGACGGCTCCACTGTCTCCACGTGAAAGCGATAGCCTCCAAACACGTAGATGGCATCAGTCTGCTCATGATACACAGCTGAGTGGCCATATAAACCTGACAAAAGGGAATGTATAGCATCAGATTTCTGAGCAAAAAAACACATTAGCAAAAGCCATTTACATTTCTCTTGACTATACATTTTCATAACAAGAGCCTTTTGAGGTTTTAAACTGAAGGTTCATCAGTGGATGTATGGTTATTTAATGTGAAAAAACAACAGCTATGAAACCTGTAGGTGGCGTTCCGGTGTGGGGGACAATTGTCCAGTTCCCTGAATCAGGGTTGAACTCCAACAGATGATGGTTGAAACCGTTTTCAGGAGAGTAGCCTCCGATCAGGAGAACCGAGGATTCCCAACGTACAGTTAAAGTGTGACCGGCCACCGGGGGCAGCACTGAGCTCTGTCAGACAGGTGTCAACATTGGATTTCATTTAGATATTTTTTTTCCCCACACAAAAAAAAAATATTCTAAATCCATGATAAAACAACTGCTAACCTTGTGTTCTCTCCAGACCAAGCTGCTGAGATTGAGAGTCCAGGTATCCATGGCAACACCACTTTGAGTGACACCGCCGACCACTAACATTAGGCTGTGACCGCCCTCGTGGCTTCCAGAGTCCAGATCATAAGTGTTCAGCAGCGCAGCAGCATGATGATAGCGAGCGCCTGGAGTCGCCGATTCATCTACAGAACTGGTCAACATCTGGGTCCAACGGTGCTCCAACAAAGAATATCTACACCAAACAGAGGGGGACTTGCTATTATACAGAAGGACAAACTGGACAAGAAAGAAAGCACCTAAAAATGTCTAACATTAAGCCTCTCAGAGTTCTGCGACCTAAACTGATTTTATCTCAGATTATTCTATCCCACCTGTACACATTTCCAAGAATGCCGTCTGACAGAGAAAGCCCCCCGTACATCCACAGGTTGCCCTGAGGTCCAGCTACCAAAGAATGTCCCATCCTGTGCAGGAACCTATGGGCCTGTTTCTGTAAAACAGAAGTGCTTGAATGTCAGGATTGTCACAGTTTTGCAAATAGTCATCTCATGAATAAGTTTGTCTCTCTACCCTAAGCTGAAAATAAGGTGAGGTGGACCATGCTGGTGTTGGAGAAACCGGTTTCAGCTAGTTCAGAGAGACCCCTCTACTCCTTATCTTTAAGTTTCTGTTTTATGACTGATCCCCACCCTGCTTTCAATAAAACCAGGCTGCTGCAGGGGGACAAGTTGGAGTTGTCCTGAGGCACCACTGAGACTCTCCCCCTTTGCAAAGGCTGAAGTGATACTACTTTCTGTGTGGTTCTTTATATGTACAGGTGAAAATATCCAACAAGGATGGATTTGTAATTCATGAACTGCTGCAATTGTAAATGTAATGTATTTTGATCATATTTGTTTTAGGACCTACCATGGTCAGTTGTGTGTCCAACAGAGTCTCCCAAATCAAGCTGTTGGGGTCCCGCAGAACTGAGCAGTCAGAGCCGGCCCAGCTTTCAGAACACACACAAACTCCCAGAGACTAAAACACAGCAAATAATGATAGTTAGATATCCACAAGGACTAATGTGAGCAAGTTTGTCACACATGGTGACAAATAAACAAAACTGTCTACATCTAAACTGTAAAAACTAATTTTAGTCTAGTTCTCCAAAGTAAAATAAGTTAAAATTCAATTTTCCCATCAGAAAACTTACTATATTACAAACTCCTCTTTCTTCTGTTGCTCCACAATCCTGGGGGCACATGGGTCGGTCACAGTATGGCCCCCCATATCCTTGAGGACACTGGCAGAGCCCACCCTGACACTGGGCTCCACCTGCACACACAGCGGACCCCTCTTCGTCCTCATCAGAGCTCTGCTGACAACGTCGCACCCAGAAAGACGCGTTGAAGCCTTGAGGTTTGTTTGAAGAGACGTTGGCTTCAAAGTAGACTGAGATCACACCTAGTGTTCATAAACCAGATGCAACGTTGTGAACTCTGAAGGTGCATCAGGTGCCTACTCAAAATTAGACATTAAAAGGGAAGAGAAACATTTACCTGAGGTGGCCTCGACTGTGATTGGCTGAGTCCTTGTTGTTCCGCAAAACGCTCCAATGAGGTTGTGATCAGAACGCACGACTCCATTGGGCAGAAAACGAGGGAGGCCATCAAACACGTAAACGTAAGAATTCTGCAAAAATAATGCACATATTTTACAAAGATACAAGTTAATGTCACAGCAGCTCAAAAATGTCATTATTAATTATTAATCCACGAATGGATTAATAACAAAGTAACACTGGTTCTCACTTTACAGTAAGTGTGGGAGTCTGGGTGTAACGTGAGCGCTACTGGGGGGCAGAGCTGTTTGGGCTTGCAAGGTCCAAGCTTCTCAGTGACAGATAAGACCCAAAGACAGTGAGAAAGTCCTCCTTTCCCTTCTGTGCCACTCCGCCATCCCAAAGACGAAGACAAGGGGATGGTTGAGGAAGAGGTGGAGGACAGCAGGACGGAGCGGCCCTGGCACTGACGGTAACATGTGCCGTTGTTCCTGTTTGTGGGAATATTCATTTAGCCGCGTTTCTATTTATCCCATTAAATTGGTTTTGTTTAGACAAAGAGATGAAAAGTAAATGATTCTTACCTAGGGTCTCCATAGTAACCAGGAAGGCAAGACTCGCAGTGTGGCCCCTGAGTGTTGTGGGTGCAGTAGCACTGGCCTGTCAGGTTGTGACAGTAACCCTGGAGCGGGTCGCCATGTCCATTACACTCACAAGGAACGCAGCCGCCACTTCCAGCCAGGGCGGAGCCGAAGCTCCCCGGACGGCAGTGTTCACAGTGGGGGCCTGTAGTCCAGTCTGAAAGATAAGCAAACAACTGTGAACAAAGTGTGAACACACATAAAAGATGTTTTTTTTTCTAAGGAAAATACTGGCAACTGTTTAAAACATAAAATGAACTAAATAATGGCCTCACCCTGGCATTCATCACAGATCCCAGGGGCAGTGATACAGGTGGAGTGGAAGTTGCAGCCACAGTCTACATCGCATTCAACGCCACTCAGAACCAGCGTGGCGGGGTCGGACGTCCAGCCCAGAGAACATTCACACTCAAACCGTGGGCTGCCGCTACACTGGCCCTCACGGCATTCATTATAACAGCTGGGAAAGCGGAAAAATGTAACTTGACATTAGAATCGCAAACTCAATCATAATTTTGATGATATAAATACCAATCCCGTCAGATTGAGATCAAGAGAAAGGGAAAACTAAAACATGTTTAAACAGAACTCTTACGTCTGGTTGCAGTGCAGCGTGCCATCGCCGGTGTATCCTCTCTCACAGTGACACTCGTACGAGGTGGGAGTGTTGATACACGTGGCAAAGGGATGACAGTTGTGGAGGCCCAGCCTGCATTCCTCCACATCAGGACATGTGGGGTAAGACCAGACCGCATCTTTCTCCTCATCATCTAAGATCTCCATCTCCATTTCCATTTCCAGGGGTCTGGGTGGGGCTGAAGTTTGAGGTTCAGGGCTAAAAAAAAATTAAAAAACAGAGTTATGTCAAGACATAACTGAACAGATAAAATTTTTCTGGTTATTATCTTTAACTACTTTCAAAAACAACTACTATAGCCTGTTAATATTTAAGAAGTATTACTAAAAGGACATTATTAGCATAGTAATGAACTATAACAACTTATTCCAGATTAACACTTCACTCTGTGATAAAGGCAGCTTGGAACATGACTCATCAAAGTGTAATGAGTTCATTTACTTTGCAGCTCGAGCTTCAGCCACAGCCACACTGCAGTTATACACAGATGGATCATCCATTCCTGCCCAGTCTCCCCTCAAACACCTAAAACAAGCACAGAAAAAAAAACACATGACTTTTCACACACCTCTGATTAATGCAGAGTCTTTTCCACTTCCACAAATCTAATCCTTTTTTCATAATAACATCTCGTATTTATCATAGGCTACTCTTACTTTCCAATTGTGGGATTGTTGTAGTCACCACACCAGCCACACTGAAATGTTTTCAGGCACTCTGTGCACGTGTTTAAAGCTGAACACTGCTTACACTGAGGAACCGAATGGACACTGAGGATTAAGAAAAGAACAAATCAGTAAACACACAAGTTAATCCCACATACGAAATATTCAGATATGTGTCTAAGAGATGTAAATACACAAATTATGTTCAATCAGAAATGAATTACAAAGACATTATTTGATATAATGTCACGTGAGTAGTAAATCCAACAATTGCCTAAGATTTTAACTGAGTGTCTTTGTTTTACCTGTCATACCAGTCCCTGCACTCTCCGTAGGGATATTTTGTGAGGTAGGCAGCAAAGTAGAAGCAAGCTTGGGCAGATTCACACCATGCACACTGACTGGAGTTGGACAGACATTCACTGCATGTATTTCTCCTTGGAAACAAAAAGTAGAAAACCATTTGTGAGGAATCACAAATTCCAGATGAAATTATGTAATTTACAAGAAAAATGTTTAGATTTTAGTTTTTCTGCTCACTGGTTGCAGACTTTAGGACACCCGTTTGAGTCACGGATGGATCCCTCCAACCTTCCTCTGCGGCTGCACTGAAAGTCGCCTTTCTTGCTGGAGTTAATCTGCCACTCACAGTAAGGGTCCTGTGGGCCAAAGTTAGATGGCAATATTATGAAACTTTCTAAATTATCTACATATTTGCAGAAGAGTCACCCACAACATCAATGTTCTGTAAGGTACCATTTCGTTTCATACCTGAGTACATGCAGAGCAATCTCTGTAATCCTCACACAGGGTGCAGTGCTGTGGTGCCAACAGCAGATGGCGCTGACCGTCTCCTTTGCCTTCAACCATTTCTGTCTCAGGACAGTATTCCGGGTCTGGGCCGTCTCGCAACAGGCAGCGGGACAGAGACGGACACCAGCCACACGACTGGTCAGACAGGCAGGCCAGGCAGGACATGTAACCCAAGCAGGAACCAGAACGGTACGGCTCCAGGAACAGGAAGGAAATCTCCTTGAGGGGAAGGAAATGTGGTTTTTAATCTACCTTACCATAATGAACTTTGTGGAATTTTTTTGCATAGAAATTTACAAGGAAAGCAAACACAATCTTTTCTATAGTTACAGGTTTTACAACATTACTGCTCCATGAAAGTTGAAGTATTAATAGTACTTACACTCCCTCCAGGCAATGTTCTGTTCCAGATCAGGGCCATCTCACTCGTCTGTCCAGAGCCAGAGTTGTTAAGGTAGCCTTCGGCTTGAACGAGGTAATGGTTCCCCCTGGTCAGGTTGGAGAAGAGTCTACCTCCATCTGGTCGGACCAGCAGCTTCAGCTCCTTCTCCTGCTGGGCTGCCCAGCGACCCACCACCTCCTTCAATTGGACAACAAGGTACTTAATTAAATCCTATCATTTTATAATTCAACATAATGCGTTATATATCCATACATTTTTGCATTTTGTTACATTACAACTTCAAACCTCAATATATTTAACTGGGATTGTATGTGATAGACCAGCAGAAAGCTGTGCATAATTGTAAAATACATTAAAACATTAAGGAATATAAATATTTTTGAAATGCTCAGTACTGTTCTTAGCCAAGAGAGCTACACTAAACATAGACATGCAAATATGACTCTGTAGTCTTCATAAAATATCACTTGTACAGCTGGGCTTGATATAAAATTCAAGTCAGAAGTTAAATGAGGTCAGTGCTGAAACTGAATTGAAAATGTTTTTGAGTATCTCTGAAGTAAGCATAAGGAAATTTGTTGCCATTTTTAAAGGACCACCATTTTATTTCTACTTTTAGGATTTAAAATAAAGATAAACATATAATTTTGCAATGAAACAACAACAACAAAACTGTTTCCAATGCAAATATTGCAAGAGTCAACTGAAAAAGAAAAAAATGTTACAAACCTGCATTTGTTATTAGATCTAAATTTAAAATATTTATCTGGTTCTTTTTCATTTTTAGCCAAAGTTACTAAGAGCCATTTGCGAAGCTGCTGTCCTTACCATTTGGGTGGAGTTGGGTCCTGATGCCACTCGAGCCTCAAAGTGGAGCCTCTGGATGCGAGCCCATATGAAGACGGTCTCTGTGGGAGGAGGTGCAGGTGGAGGCCCTCCCCACAGGGGGTGGATGAAGCCCTTGAACTGTAGGGCCACATCCATTTCTGTGGTGGGGCTAAGAATGATGTTGGTGCTGCGGAGGATGGATACCTGGCAGAGGGGTAAAGCGGATGGAGGATAGTGGAGGGATGGATGGAAGTGGAAACACATCAACAGGAGCACTATTCTCTATAAACTACTCCACATGTTTGTAACTATTTGGGAGGATATAGTCATGTCTATGCAAAACAGAGAAAAAAATAAAAATAAAAGAGCTCAGTATAACTAAAGATTATAGAGGTGTTATTATAAAAAAAAATTGGAGAACAGCAGTTGAGTCACAGTCTCAAAGGAAGGAAGGAGGATTAGGTGTAAACAGAGAGGGAGGGAGTTACAACCACAACCAGAACAGTGAGCAGTTGAGATTTAGACTCCGTACCTTGTCAGGCTGGGAGTCGTTGCGGGGGTGCTGGAAGGTGAGCAGGTGCAGTCCCGGGACATAGTTCTCGGTGCGACAGGAGTGGAGGGAGGTTAGGAAACGGGTACGCTCCCCCCACCAGCCGTACGCCCCTGAGATCTGGTCCACACGGCACGCACTTCGCTCTGTGAGACCGAGAGGGAGAGGTCAGCACACAAGTAACACATCTGACCTCTTAAAGACTTTTATTATACAGCAGTTTCTTATAGTTAACTACTGTACTGAAATGTAATTTGTGGCTTTTGTGTGTTGTGCTTTCTGGGAGTAAAGTGACATGATCGCACACCGTGATTGGACAGACGAGCCAAATCAGCGTATGAGCAGCCTGTCCAATCACAGTTGAGCGCCGTCAAGTTACTGAACTCCACCAGAGCAACACAATCACACAGAAGGCTGGTCCCTCCCATGTCAGCTCCCAACATCTTTTAGTTCCCTCTCTTCTGCCCTCCTTCCTCCCTCCTTACGTCTCACCTGACACTGGCAGGCAGGACTCGTTCTGAACACACCAGCCAAATTCTCCGGGGGCTCGCGCAAGAGACGCCGGCGTGCCGCTGAACACCAGGCAGGACTGGCAGTCGGACAGGAAGCGAGCCAGGCCCAAGCACCCAGTGCTGCCACACTGTGAGCAGAAAATTCATGTTATACAAAGGAAATATAGACAAGCATACACAGACAAAAAGATAAAGGAACAAGGAGATTTTGGGGGTTTCTTTGATGTCTGGTCTGCTAATTATGATCTGGACCGATTCTTATTTCATTTTAAGGACCAAAACACATAAGAGTGAACAAAATAGCCTTCGGGTTCTTTGATAGAGTTAATAGATTAGTTGAATCTAACATAATATGTAGAGATTATCTCTGAGATTATCCCCATCATCAAACTGTATGTCTCCCTGCTTTATCTGATGTTTTTTTTTTTACACTCAATATTAAGCTATAAAAAGTGAAGTACATGCAAAGTTTAGGTTGATGGATTTATAGATAATTTAATTTTGTGAGTTCTTATTTCTGATGCCAAAAAAAGGAGAATGTTTTAACATTTAACCTTCTCATCACCAATGAGGCCCAATCAATAAAAGGTTAAAATCTTGTAAAAATAAACAACTGCAGAAATCGTTTTGAGGGAAGTTTTACCGGATTGGTGGGCTGGTACTCTCGACAGCGGCCTTCACACCAGCTGCACTCTGGGTTCTTCAGGCACATACTTTCATCAAGCGCCTCGGCACAAACAGCATCCTGCATTAAAAGGAAGTTGGACTAAATGTTGGTTTTCTTTTCATTCTGTTTCTCTCCAGTTTTGACTTCATATTACTCTGTATTCATTTGCTATCGAGCACTTTGACTCACCCTGTCGCCTTGATCACTGCTAACAAACAGCGGTACTTTATAAGCCACAAGATCTCCCCGGGCAACACCGCTGTAACCACCAGCAACCAGCAGCACACGTCCTTCCATCACCGCTGCAACATGTGAATACCGCCCCCTCACAGCTTCACCATCTTAGGGAAAATACAAAAAAATGCATGCAATAAATGTCCACAGGTGGTAAAAGCCTAGAAGAAGAAAAAAATGAGAGGAAAAAAACTGACTGGATGACCATCTCTCCCCAGAAGACACCCACTGGTGGCAGCCCAAATGATAGAAAAAGATTTCCTCATCATAACATTTCTCTTCCTGGTAATGAATATGCACATTTCCACCTGGTGAAAAAGGGCAAAAAGCAAAATGAATACAAAAGAAGTTCAAATCAAACTATTTCATGTTTTCTAATCTTACTCTTTCTCACCATAGACCACCATGTAGTTTCCAATGACAGTGGCAGTGTGGAAAGCTCGCTCTCTGGGCCCAGTGGTTGGAAAACGGGAACGGAAGGATGTCCAAAACCGCCTGTCCACGTGGAAAACGTCGGTGTTGTTGACCCGCACGCTGAACCTTAAAAAAATTTACAAAATGATTAAGCTTAATATCAGTTTATTATGTTACTTTATAATCAATGAAGATTTTAATGCAATGCTTAGTTTTTTTCCCTTTAATTTGAGAAATACACACTAATTTTGACAAAATATTTAATATGAAAGGTTGCTGGTAGCAGTTCTACTTTTCTCTTACTCCTTAATAAAATTTTAAATAATAATGCTCAGCACTCATGCATGATATGCTCAGAGGGGGTGTGTACCTTGCAGTAGTAGGCCTGTGGCCTCCGTAGACCAACAAAGTCCTGGATGGGCTGTGGAACACCATAGAGTGGCCAGCAGAGGCAGGGGGTTTCCCACCGGTGGGCTGAACCGTTTCCCATCGTCCAGAACCGTGCAAACCGAAGCGATACAGAGTCGAGGAAAACATGTCCTCCTCAGTGCGACCTGGTACATCGGCAGAGGTAAGATGTATTTCTCAAAATATAATCTCAATTTCAACACACACACACCAATGTGATACAGGGATATCGCCCTCACCTCCAAAAATGTAGAGATAGGTATCGACGACCGCTGCAGCATGATTGGCCAGTTTGGGAGCACCGCGTGAGTGGGAGAAACCGAGCTGTTGCCAATCATCCTGGACAGGCCGGTACATCCAAACGTCACTGGCCAGGGATCCGTTAGCTAGCTCTCCTCCAAAGACAACCATATTACCCATGTACTGTACAGCAGTGTGGGAGTGACGAGCCACCTTACATAAGAGAGTTTAAAAATGAGAAAAAAAAATGTAAACATTTCATGTAGACGTTCTATCTATCAGCTTTAGATAAATCATACATTCATTTTTCATTTGAATGCTATTAAGTGTAGACTCAATAATCACACTGCTGACGTTAGCATCCACACTTTAATGGTCGCCATTAACCGTTAACAACCTGCGTTCCGCACTCCCCACACAAAAACCCCCAAGGACCCCAGATCTAGCTCCGCCTCCCACTCCTTACATCTCACACATGCGCAGTATGCTACTTACAACTTAACATTAAGTTCAGTTCTTTATTGGATTATTTATGGAGAGCTCATGTTCACCTATGTTTACAAAGCATTTAGTCTGTTCAATTAAAGAGACATCAAGGTGCATGTTAATGATGGGTCATTTTACACTAAAGATGGTAATCATGATTTTAAAAAACAAAATATCACATATAAAACCGATTTTAAAACTCATTGTTAAATAGTCTCTTTTGAAATATTTAGTGTTTACATATAAAAAAAAAAAAAAACACTTACAGGGGAATGACCATAAGATCTGCTTTCCCATTGGTTGGAAGTGAAATTGTACTTGATCAAGTCACCAAGAGCTCTGTTCAGATCAAATCCTGCAAATAAAAGATAAAAAGTATTAAAATAAATTTCTAACAATAAAAAGTATATGTTCTGATAAGGTTTGTTTCTCATATTAAAAACAAGCTTTACATGAGATTGTTAATTTTGAAATTAACCAGCTTTAAGCAGCTATTAAACATACTTTTAATAATACCAACCCGTACGACTTTTTAAAAATGGAGCTGATGTAATATAAATTTGTAAGAATTAAATATGTTTACATTAACTGTAACAGAAATAAAAGCTTAACATCAGTCTGTGTACAACTAAACGTTATAGAGGTTTTGATGTTCACTTAGTGAATGGAGTTACTGAAATAAATGAACGCTTAATAATATTCTCAATTATTAAATATGACTGTATACTACAAACAGGACAAACAGCTAAGACAAAGATTGAGATATTACAAAAGATCAATGCTTAACACAATATTTAAGTCATAATCTGTGATCCAAGTGAAACTATAATAAAGCTAAGAATGAAGAAACAATAGCAGACAAGTAACTTAAAAGTCTGTAAAAAAAAAAAGTGAGTAAAAGCAGAATTTGCTCTCTAAATACTTAAATTCCTATTAATGAACACCAACAGTGGGTTGCACCGACCTCCAAACAAATACATGGCTCCAGTAGAGGACAGGTACGCGCCAGCAGAGCCTGTCCTCGGAGGTGCGTTAGGGTTTCCCTCACTCACACGCCACCATTGTCCCGGCCCCTTATCGTCACGGAGACCAAGCTGACAGCTGTGGCCAAGGAAGCCAGGGTTACACTGACAACGCTCTCCTTTCTGAAACAAAACCAGAAATATTAAACATTTAAATTCATAAAAACAGAAGGATTTACTTTAGACTTTTTCCCTAAATACAATTGAAAAATTAACTAATAAGAGGTTGTTAGAGTGATTATAAAAATCAAGTGCTTTCTTCTTACCTTGTCACATTGTCCATTCAAAGAACAAGCCTGGGAACACAGAGGAGCTGTACATGATGCTCCGCCCCAACTCTGGTGACAGTGGCACTTGGATGTAGAGGAATCACAGCGCCCATGGCCGCCACAGGCTCCAGGACAAACAGAGAAGGTGTATGTTGCATTGAAGCCCAAGAGGTTGTAATTAGCATCACTGAAGAGGTGAATAAGCATCTGGAAAAAGAAAACAAACATGTTAACATCTAGTATATCTGTATAAAAAATAAATAAAACAGCAAATAACATGTTACTTATATTTAGTTACCTTGCCAGACTTGGCCTCAATGGGTTCAGGCAAAGAGTTTCCACTCAGACTGGCAAGAAGTGGACTTTGGTAGGAGTCGCCATCATACACAAACAGATAGTCGTAGGTACATTCTGTGTCCATAAAGGTGAAATTTAACACAATTCGATGACCATTGCTGGGAGCTGAGAGAGAGGAGAAAATATTGCTCAGTCTAATAATTAGTGATGTAAGTGTCTTGAAGAACCACTTCAACCACATCCAACCCACAGCCCAAAAAACACAACCACAAGCGTCACAATTGGAATATTAATACAAGCTTCTGTTTTTTGTTTGTTTAGAAATAACAATCTGAGAAGTCTGACCTGTTGATGTACTGTATGGAACAGATTCTCAACTGGATTTAGGTCTAGACTAACATGAATAGGCTTTGATCTAAACTGTAACATTGTAAGTCTTTTTGCAGGTACAAACAGGGTTTCTCCCACAAATCATTCTGTTCTTCACTCCCCCAATCCATTGTGAATGCCTCCATCACATAAGTATCAAAATTAAACTGTAACATCTCAAAATGTGAAACAGTTCTAGGTCTATGATTACCTTTTCCAATGGAGTGTGTAATGTGAATGATAAGCACAACAACTTGCATCAACTCTACCTTTGATAAGCCACTCGCAGTTCCCATTAACAGAGTAGTTTCCGGGTCCATCAGTCACAAAACCGGGAAGGCCCCTCAGCACCTGCCTGTGGCCCTTGCAGTCCCCTGCCTGGCACACAGGTGACTCAGCTGACAGGAGGACCACCAGAATGACAACGGAGACAGGGAGAGGGGAGGCCATCTCTGGCACTGCCTGAAAGAAGAATGTCTTGTTTTAATTTCTATCAAAACATGAACCCTTATAAACATACAGTAAGTTTGGACTTAGATTTCCTTGATAAAGATCATAATCCACCATAAATTAAAGTCTGGATAAGAAATCTGACAAATGAAAGCCAGCATCAAATACGAGGTGTGAAATATTTAAAGGGGGTCCTGAAAACACCGACTCGATTGCGCAATTTTGCAGCTTGTTCTGCATATCAGTTCACGTCAGAACGCCGCATTCACAAAAATATACGAACAAACTCCCATATTTGCTCTTCAAGACGTACAGGCTTCTAGAGAAAAAAACAAAACTATTTTCATGTAGCTACATGCTAACCCTGGATGCAACAACGGCTGTAACGAGCTAAAAACACATAAAGACGCAACGAGAAGCCTCATACCTCCCTCCACTGCACGACTTTTACCCATAAAACAGAGAGAAGGGTTAATGAAAAGGATTTCTAAAAAGGAGGGACTCTGAAGGCTATCATAACAAGGCTAACGGGAAAGGTGTTGCTAAGCTAGCCGAAAGAAAACCGTTAACTGCCAGGGGCCGTCATAGCGTTTATTATCACATTTTTATGACCATACTTACCAATTCCCGTCTCTTTGGTTGCATAATGAGTTACATTGTCGATGGGTATTATAACGCAAGCAGCCGCTTGAGTCGACCTGTCCTTTTTGGCGAAGCTAGCTCGACTAGCTAACCGCAGTGGAGCGTAAATCGCTGCAGAGAACAGAGGCTGCAACACGGAGCTCTGTTAAATCCAGATGCGTCAGTGGCCGCAGAGAACCATGAGAGACCATCCCTCGGAGTAATTACGTTGTTATGATCTTCGATGCTCTCCTGTAAGGGAAACCAATCGCCTGGCTATGGAACATCTCCACCACAAACCCACACTACGGTTTTAAACGTCTTTACTCTGTCAGCCCCCTGGTATAGAGCTCAGTCCCGTTGTTTTGGTATTTATGGCTGGCTAGCTGCGACCAGAGGTTTCCAGCACAAAGACCGAGCTGCAGGCTGCTTGTAACAGCACTGCCATCCAGCGGAGATGGAGGACAACGTTCAACATCTGGACAGAAGCCTGGCTCACTGCATTAACAAGGGATTTAATGGATTAAGCAACATTTAGTTTTTAAAAGGTCAGATTAAGTTGTGCAACAAAGGGCCACACAGTGAGTAGACAGCAGTTTGTTTATATGACACTGTCTTGGATTTGTTGATAAGACTAAACATCTATTTTTAAAAACAGCTTTTATTTCACAAAAAATATCTTACAATTGTGGCATGCATTTGTAATAACTTTCCTTTACTCTGATACTCATAAATCCACTGCAGTCATATTCCCATTCAGACGACCCCTAATTAGTAAAGAGAGTCTGCCTGTAATTTAATCTCACCATAGAGGCCCTTGGTAAATCTGGAGATCCACACCTCAGCAATGTCAACACAATTATTGTGTACTTTACAAATCCAGCCTTTATGGATGACTGACAAGGAGAAAGCTGCTGTAGAAAAAAAAGGCACAAGAAATCCTTCTTGCATCAGGAAGTAGCAACATATGGAAAGAAGAGCTCTGGTCAGAGAAAACAGATTCATCTAAATACACAACCAAAGTTAATGATTTAGAAATAATTATTCATTGGTCAGAATGGGTGAGTCTAAGTTCAGCTTTAAAACCATTTGAGAATCTGTGGCAAGCTTTAATAATAATTTAAAAAAATCATTTAGCAGATCTTATGCGCCATTGTGACTGAGATTGAGTCCAAGAAGAATCAGCTAAATTCAGTCACCAGATTTTTAATGCTGGTAGAAACAGAAGCCAGAAGACTTGTGACCGTAATTATAGTGAAAGGTGATTGTTCATAGTACAGACTTCAAGTCAAGTCAAACTTTTCAGATTCCTATTTGTAAAACAAAACATTAAAAACCATTGTCTAGCATTTTCAGAATGATTTAATTCCTAGTGCTGGTCTGTCACAAAAAATCTTACATTATAGTTAACATGGAACATGGAGCAGTGTTGTATAGTAACGAAGTAAAAATACTTCACTACTTTACTTAAGTATATTTTGGAGTACTTCATATTTTCCTCGAGTATGAACATTTTTTACGACTTTCACTTTTACTTCACTATATTTCCGAACTTAATCGCATACTTTTACTCCGATACATTTTCAATGTGTGGTTTAGTTACTCGTTACAAAAAAGCGAGAGAGAGAAACGCAAGTGTTTTGACCCCACCTACTGATTGACTGCAACAAAGTCCGTAGCCTACTTGCCTGGGCTTGTTCATCGCCACCAATAGGATACACCTGTTTCGCTTCTCCCATTAAACACAAAGCAAGTCTCGCAATCAGCAGCAGCCACATGGAGGAGGAGACGGAGACCACAACGACTGCAACTACGTCGGACACGGCTCCAGGGGAACCACCAGCTGGTGATGAGAGCCCATGGCCTTATTTAAACACAATATACTCTTTCGTGGGTGTTAAAGATTCGTCGTACCGCATGCAGTGTATGTTATTCCTGCCCGAAGGTGTGGAAATTCTATCTTACAAAAACTCCCTGTCCAACTTGAAGAAACACATCGAGGTAACGTCTTATGAAATGGTTATAATCCTCCTGTTTCAGTAACTATAGCTTGGTCACTAGGCACTACTGTATTGTGAAACGTTGACCATAAATGAACTTTGTTTGGCATTGTTTCAGTTCCACACGTGGTGTATTTAGCTTAGGCCTAATGTTGACTGTAGCAGGCTACCTAGACTCCTCTGTTCAAGGGGGGACAGAAGCCATAGGATAGCAATTTAGACTAAATTTAACGAATATAGGAAAGGGATGCAAGTTCAAAACCACAAACCATTAACATGTGCTACTCTTTAAAACTGGAGCAATTTATTAGCAGGTTTAATTTTGCCTGCACTTGGTTGTGTACATTATTTTAAGTGTATTTGACAAGTTTACCAAAATATAAAAAAAGTCATTCAAACTGCATTTGCCTTGTTTTACTTTTTACTTGTACTTTTCATTACATTACTTGAGTACATCCATTTTTACAGTAATTTCCATACTTAAGTACAAGAAGTTTCAGATACTTTAAGACTTTAACTCAAGTAACATTTCAGTCAGTGACTTGGACTTTTACCAAAGTCATATTTTGGAGAGGTACTTATACTTTTACTTGACTCTGAGATTTCAGTACTTTATACAACACTGACATGGAGTATGCTTAGGTTCTTTCCGAGGACTCCTGCTTCCTCCCACAGTCCAAAAATATGCATGTGTAGATTAATTTGTCTCTTTACGATTACCCTCAGATTTGAGTGTGACAGATCTGTCCAGGGTGTAGTTTGCCTCTAGGTATGCACCAGCAAGAATAACTGGGTATTTAAAACGAATGGATGTGTAATTTTTAATTATTAGTGCTAAAATCAATAGTGGAATCTTTAAGAATGTACCAGTTGGTGAAAATATTGTCATCCACAAAAAAAGGCATCATGAATCCAGAGGAACAGTCTGCATTTGTCCTTTAATGAAATAAAAAGAAAACAAGAATATTTTAAAATATATCAAAGAAAATTTTAACAAAATGTGAAAAAAATCATATCAAGGGACTACATAAAGAAAACAATATAGATGAAGAGTAGAATAACTTATCAAAAATGCTCATGGATTTTGAAATACATTTGATGTATGTTTTAGAACATTAAATTATGATTAGTATGAGACAAAACCCACTTGGTTGAAGTGTTAGATAACATTTTCTGCATTCTGATTCAGTTTACACTGCTTTAAGTTTTTGTACGTCATAGTCAGGGAAAAAAGTGAAGAACATGAGCTTCCTAATAAAATTCTAACAAGCTAACACAGACGTAGTTTAACACCACCACCATTTAAAAAAAATTAAAAACTAAAACGATTAAAATGATTTAAGACCCCTGCCAAGATTTAAAGTGCAGAATGTTGATAGATATTTTTTCTTTAGTTTTTTCTAAGGATTGAAACAGACACCAAGACGAGTAAAAAGGCAAGTATGCAGTTTTGAATTGGCAAAAACACAAAAACAAAACAAATATTAAAAGCTAAGTGTTTCTTATGGTACAATTGTAGTTAACATGGTCACTTGTTCATTTTCTTATTTTTGCTGCATAATCATTTATTTTGAAAAAGGCACAGAGACTAAACTGTTTTTCCATTCTTAACATGAACCCTAAACAGTGAGTTTTACTTTATGCACAAATATGTTCTAAAAGAAAATCTTAATTGTCATCAAAATCTAGTTGATGTAGGTTTTAGAAATAAAGCATTACACTTGAAGATGTCTGACATAGTCTAAGACACATTTAGCAGCAATAGCAAACTAATCTCCATTTTTTTTTCAATCCAATTCAGATTTTATTTCCACAGCAAACCTATTTGGTAGGGTGTACAGACCTAACTTTGCATTAAAAACTTTCTCTTTTTTTAAGTTAAATTCATCCAAAATTTGATCAACTTGAATCTTTCTGTAATATTGTGGGGAGGAGGCCGCTTATGTGTGTATAGCAATTTTTCCAGGAACCAGAACCATAGGAGTAGTATGAAGCCCAGGGCCAAAAATTGGGAATATTCTCCCTTCAAACTTGTGTGTAAGAGTGACCAAGTGCTTCTCTCTCCCCCCATCCCAGAACGACACCTCTCCCTTATCCATATTTAGCTTGATGCGTATTTTTTCAGGACACTGCGGCACCATCACCTCTGTACGCTTATCAGTGTGGACAGTATACACCCCTTTACTCAGCCCTAGGGCCCACACGCCACGACTTGCGGAGACCGTGAACTTCTTTTTCCGGGTCAAAACCTCTTTGCACACTCCCAGGATCCACTTGGGGTTGTCACCGACAATGACGTCCCATTTGTGTTTACCGGTTTTGTATCCTTCCGTCGCCATGACGAAGACGATGGGATCAAAGCGCTCTGGGTTGTCAGGAACGGTCATCCGCTCTGAGCTCTCCTTCATGGTGGTGAGATCAGGGCTCAGGGACAGCCATGGGGAAGCTGTGTTCGGGTCGAGCACCACTGGGTCTGCACAGACAGGGAGAAACAACATTTAATGCAACTACTTGAAGGATGTCTCACTTCCTCCTATGGTTTTTACTTGAATAAAGCCCAAATTATGTAACTGTACTTACAACATTTGATATGATCCTTCATGTCTTTCCATATGTTGAAGCCCAGAGAGCCAACATGCTTACCCATGTCTATAAGGTTATCATAAAGAAAGGCTGGATCGGGTTCAACCCACTGGGCTCTGTAACAGAAAAGAAAATAATAATAATTAAAAAAAACACAATCAAATGTATTTGTGTTTAAATACTGAGATCCCATAGTAAGGTCATGACTTACTGTCTTTTTACATTCTGAAAATTCTGTAACATAAAGAAAGACAGCAGAAAGGGTATGAGTTGAAAATTAGACTTGAAGCAAGTTTTACAATTAAAAAAAAGAAACTCAAAATGAGATGGTAAAACAAGCTGCCCCTGGTTACCTTCAGGAGGGCCAAATCCTCATTTCCCATCTCTTTCTTCACTGTGTCAATGAGGGTCTTTAATTCTTTAATTTCCCTCTCTGTCTCCTTAATCATTCTCTGCATGCTTTCGATCTTTTCCTGCTCATCAATGGACAGAGCTTCCAGTCGTTTGGCCTCTTCCTGGTGAAGCACCAGGTGGAGTCGCTCAAATTCTGCCTTGATCATTTTCTCTGCTTCCAAAGCCTGATGCTGTGATGAGTCAGACCGAAAAAATAAAACGGTGTATACAATTTGTTTCTGTTATCTACAATGGAAAATTATAGAATTACAATTTGTACTTTTGTAAAAAAAAAAAATATCACTGAATTGCAACCAATCTGCATCTTTGCCAGTCCAAATCTTTTTGTTATGAAAACCGTTTTGTCTGAGTCTTATTAATCATTATTCAAACTTTTGTCCCATGAATCGTAACATGAACACCGTGACAGTAACCTTACCTTGATATACTCCACTGCATTGCTAAACTTCTTGGTCATCTTTTTGTGCAATTCCACTTTCTTTTCAAAAATCTGTACTTTGAAGCCAAGCTCTGCCTGAAAAAGCACAAAGAGAGAACAGACTTGTAGCAAAGGCATAAATATTACGTTTACTTCAGTTTAGACTCATTGCATCTTAACAAATATAATTTAATTAACATCAATATTATGAATATCAATAGGCCAATGGATGTGGTGGCAGAATGTCTTGATAAAACTATTTATTAATAAACTATTATGATATTATCTCTAGAGTGCAAAGGGCCTCAGAAATCATTATGGTAGGCCGGATTTGGCCCACAGGCCTTGGGTTTAACACAATGTGCTCCAGAGCAACAAAATATGCCCGCCCATGTAAAGGAATTCAACTGAACAGGTCTGAACTGAGTTTTACTCCAGGCGGTTTTTACTGCTGTTAAACAAGTTTGTGTACCAGGATGACTGCATCAGTTATTATTTTTAGGTAAAAGATAACTGAAGCAAAGCCTCATATTTGCCCATTTTCTTAATTCTTCTTTTTCATCTGTGCTTCCATCATTCTGTGGCTTTTAGTATTTTGGTAAAACTCAAGGCTAAATATTACCATATAATTCAGATTTATAATACTTTGAGGATATTATCCAACAATTATTGATCTCCAAACATTACTTTGCCATATGAATATTGCATACACTGATACTGTGATGATGATGCAATTGTGATATACTCTGCAGCTCTAATGTACTTTCATCTTCTTTAAGTTTGAGTAAGAATGGTAATATCCTATTATGCAAACACTGACATAATCCTGTATTTCCTTCCATTTCCTTCCAAATCTACTTTCTTAAAAAAAATACAGCACATATTTTCTTGGTAAGTGTTATAGTTCTTAAAAAATGTAAGGGGGTCAAAATCAGTATTGGCAGATCAGACCTCAAAGAAAAGAGGGAACTCTAATCAGCCATTGGTGTATTTCTAGATGTTATAAAACAATTTACATGAAGATAATGGGGCAAAGAGTTACGTCTGGGCATCAATATTGTTTTCCATATTTATGCAGACATTTGAAAAAAACTTTAGGACTTAGTAAACATATTTTGTTCTATTAGTATTGGCATTCCTCCATTTATTATGTCTTGTAAATTCATTTAACAGTGTATTATAGAATAGTAATCCACGTTGTCTGAGCTTCAGTAAAGAAGACACTCCAAGCCTGTTAGGCGGCTTTACCTTGCACATGGATGTGCCTTCTTTCAGGGACCACAGCCTATGTCCGGCGTGCTGGGAGACACAATCCACGCAGACCGGCTCCTCGTCCTTCTCACAGTACAGCCCCAGCGGCTTCAGGTGCAGGTTGCAGACCTCCTCCTTGAGTTGGACCTGGACGGGCCGCAGATTGTTCTGCTTGAGGAAGCTCTCGCAGGCGTCGTTGAGGGCTCGGTTACTGATAGCGCTGCCCTCCTCGTAGGGAACTCTGCAGACGGGACACGTCCTGTTGTTGAACTCCCAGCTTTTCTGCTGACATTCCCGACAGAAGCTGTGGGAACACGGCAGCAGGACGGGGTCCCTGAAGACACCCTGACACACAGGACACGTCAGGTCCAGCCGGAGAGGCAGAGTGTCCTCGAACATTTCCTCTTCCATGCTCTCAGGCTTTTTGGTACCAACCAGTTGTTAGGCCTTTCTTTTCTTTTTTCTTTTAAAGCCACCCAGACACACTGGACTTTCTTTCAGTGAGGTCAAACAGCCCCAAACCTCTGTTAAAACAATAAAATAGTTTATAAAAATGATTATAAAAATGGACAGAGAGAAATAATACAAGTAATGTTACAACGCTAACTAAGTTCGTCTCACCTTTTGGATGATTCGTTTCCGCGTTCTTCTTCTTCTTCCTCTTTTCTACAATGGCGGATTACAAGCAATCTTTAGGTGCATACCGCCACCTATTGTACATGCCTAGCATTAACTCATATTCATTTTTTATCACGAAGATAAATAAATAATGCTTCCCTTACTATATACATTTACTCTTGATTTTCTTCAGTGCCCAATATTCCTTTAAGACTCAATTCATGTCCTGTCTTTACTATTTTCCTAAATCTCTCCTTTTTAGGCGCATACTTCACAATGCACCCATCTTTCACTCCACATTCCTCACATTTATTATTGTTTTTTCTCTCCACTAAACACAATATATGACTTCGGTACGTCTGACCTACCCTCAATCTCAGCATTATTATTTTCTCTCTTCTGTTTCAATCACTAACATTTTATTAATGCACAACGTTGCTGTGAATGGCAATAAAAAGAAGAAACGAATCCAGGTTTTAAATTTTAAAACACCACCCTCTAGTGGATATGGAGGTCTTAACGAAAACTGATGGCTTCTTATTAAAAACAGACATATAAAAAGAAAGACATGACCTCAGGAAATAATATTTTATGTTTCAAAGGATGTTTTAAGCAGTGGTGATTTTTGTATGAATGACAGCCCTTGTCAAGCTCCCCCCTGTGATGCCCCAGAAACATTCTCTTAACAAAGTAGGTATGTATGGAGGACTAATGTGTTGATGGATGAAAACATTCTACATATGTACTTTTTCGATTCTGAGATGGTATCGGCCATCTTCTGTGATTTTGCCTGTTGGAGCAGCAGCCTATCAACAAATGAGAGGAGGTGGTTAGATCATACAGGCCAGCTGTATCCCAGGATGCCCCCTCAACAAGTACAAGTGGTTGAAGACAGAAGGACTCTGGCTAATATAACTTCACTGATAGATAATGTTTCTCTTCCCATGGAATAAGCTGTGACTGAACTGGAGAGCTTCAGTGACAGACTGCTGTATCTTAGATGCACAAAGCAGTGTTAGCATCGGTCCTTCCTCCCAGGAGCTGTAATATTATAACCATCACTGCTCCCAACAAACTCATACTTAAGTGTGTAACCTTTTGTAATGTATGCCTTTGTACTACTTGTCTGTTTTTCTTCATTCAGCTATGACCAACAGATGGCGCCACTGACCTTTACCAGCACCACAGAAACAGTGACGATCGCTTATGGTAAAGGTAAAGGTAATTTTATTTATATAGCACATTTTCAGCAACAAGGCAATACAAAGTGCTTTACAGGAATTACAAACAAAATAACAAACCAAAGTGCAAAAGAAGAAAAACAATCTAATGTTGATCTAAAGTATGTAAACTAGGTGCTCCTGTTGCTAGATAAATATCCTCTGGTGTAATTCCATTTCTGGGTTGAAACAGCAGGAGTCTAAAAAGTAGTATAATAATGTTGATCCAAAGTATATAAACTAGATAAACTGAATACTCCTATTCAGGGTTGGTAGATAAGTATAAGTAAGTATCCTCTGGTCTATTTCTTTTTCTGGGTGGAAGAATAGGAGTCCAAAACGTAATTGCTAAGGTAATTTTTCTGGATTCTAAGTTTATTCTAATCCCTGTTCTGGGTTGCTAAATAAGTGTAAGTAAGTATTCTCTGGACTTTCTAAGTATGCTCTAAATTTGTAAAAGTAATGAGTACTCCACAGTTTCTAAGTTATAATACAAACTAAATGGCTTGTGTTAAGAACAAAAATATTCTCAACACAACCCCTAATCCACTTTATAGAGACATGGTCCATGTGTGTCTGTGTTTTTTAAAGATGTTTGGAGCCACACAAGCAAAAAACAAAACTCCCCAATGTGTAACAAGTAGATTAAACACGTCATGATACAGTAGCAGGAGATAGATCACTTGGACATCTGTTGCAGGGTTGAGTTTAACTGCAATTATTAAAATTAGCAAGCTTTACAAGCTGTTTTAATATAGATGAAATAGGACAATTAAAAATGGTCAAGTATTTACAGTTGTATCACATTCTTCCCATTTTCAGATGATAGATTGAACAGTTTTAAGAGAGACGCTCAGTGCTTAGAATATTTTATAATCAGACTTTGATTTAAATGTCTCCTCAAATTTCTCCCTGACCGGTCTGCCGTTCTTGGCCGTTATGATGCCATTTATTCACTAAAGTTCTCTGACAAACATCGGAGGCTTTCACTGCTACATTATCACTGAAATAAAATTGTACACAAATGATCTCTAAGTAGGTAAAGCCAATATAGTGCAATTGCAGAATGAACTAAGAAGAGGTTGTTAGAGTGATTATAAAAATCAAGTGCTTTCTTTTTACCTTGTCACATTGTCCATTCAAAGAACAAGCCTGGGAACACAGAGGAGCCGTACATGATGCTCCGCCCCAACCCTGGTGACAGTGGCACTTGGATGTAGAGGAATCACAGCGCCCATGGCCGCCACAGGCTCCAGGACAAACAGAGAAGGTGTATGTTTGGTCACAGCTAATAAAAACACAACACAGAAGATTAGAACATTACATCAGACCTGTAGAGAAATTCAGAAAACAAAATCCTTGTCATTAATGTCAAACAACTCAATTGGGGGGAATTTCCAAACACTTTTGAAATAAGTTTTCAACACATTTGTTAACATAAAGAAGATGCCTTTCTATAAATACTGTTTCAGTTCCAAAATATGATGAGGTGCACTGTCATTGCGTCGTCGCTGTGGAAGCAGTACCACTCAACCAACATGTTTCATTTCGTCACTTGTTTTCTGGAAAGAGGGCACACTGCTCCAGTTCAAGCTAGCATCTAACCAGAGAAGATATGACCTACTTGTGGCATCTACTGTCTCCAAGGCCACAAGTGCTGTTCACTTAATGGAGGTCTTCATACAAACCCTCCTCTGTTCATCCATATATGTATCATCTTTCACTCACTCCTCAATTTTTTTAAAGAGCGAGAGAATGGTCAAGAACATTTTTCCACTTATCACCAGTTTTGATAACAGATTTAGTCATAGAAGGGTCTTTCAGCAAATATAGGCATGATGTCCATTTACATTATTTAATTTAGCAATAAATGTGTTTTATGTTTCATATATTATTTTAGTCAGCTCAAAACATAACTAGATGAATGTTCAAAGAACAGTTTGATGCAATGTTTGTGGTCCTTTGTACTCAAAGCTCTACACCTGGAATATGGTGTTTTTTGTAGTTGTGATGCTTTCATGGTGATGGCAGAGGGTGCATATATTAGGTTGGCAAAAATTTACGCTGTGTGCATATTCATCACGGCAAAGGTGAACACCTTAAGTCTTCCAAGCTCAAAACAAGGTCTGTAATGCACTCCAATTAAGTTTTTAGACATCAGCCTTACTAGTCGTCAGTGTTAAAAGTCTCTCGTTGGTCAAGTTGAAAATCTCTCAAACAACGAGCTTCAATTTTTATTTTAATAAAACATTTTTTTTTCCATCCTCAAATTAATACTGACATAAAAAGGAGAAACTAAAAAGGGGCCCCACTTATCACTGAGGCAACTTTACCTTTTGGGGACAGGATGAGGAACTTTTGACTTTTGGAGAGTTTCATTTCTCATGTGCTAAACTCAGGTCATGAAATACCGGAAAGCCACGGGAAACAGGAAGATGCTACCAAACCAAATACTGCAGAATTTCTCTTACACCCCCTTATTTTCCATTCTATGGCCAAATATGTGCCATGAATTTTAAGCAAATGTTCAAAAGCACAACAACACATTAATCCAGAGGGCCAGTTTTGTAGCTTCCTGTTCTGTTTTTTAAATTAGTGGTTTTAATGCCCACATCATAATCTATAGACTGGTTTCATTTTTAGTCATGGAGTCAGTTAATTATGCTTCTAAAATACATACCACACCACAACTTGTCAACTGCAGAGACATAAAATGTGGAAAATACATCAGAATTTAATGAGCTACTTTAAGGAAAAACATAAAGTGGAAATGTAAAACTTTTTGTTTTACATTAAATAAGAAGCCGTACTTGTGGCCCAGCAGCACTAACCAATCAGAGAAAACAGGAGAATTTCAAAGGATGAAGGCAAATTTTTAATACACATTAGACTCCATTTTTTTTCATGTTACATCAACAAATTACAGCATATTTTATTTGGGATTTTATGTGATAAATCAGTAAAAACTAGTTAATTATTCTGAAGAAAATAGAAAATGGATTTACTGTTTTCACTTTTTTTTTTTTTTGCTAATTAAAATCTGAGGAGTGTGGTGTTCATTTCTATTCAACCTCTCCTGAGTCCAATTTTAGGATGATCATGTTAACAGGCATTCATGATATGTCTGAAACATGATATAATGTTTTATTACCCAATTCTGCTTTCAACTTCTCCCCAACTTTATTCCTGACTTTTCTGGTGTGTTCCTATGTCTTTATGATGTAGATTGCAGGTCTATTTTGGACATAGTGGGTTATATCCCTAAAAGCCAAAAATAGAGTTGAAAATTACAACATAGTTAGATAGGATATAAAGAGCAGTTGGACAAGCACCTCCCAAGTTCTGGTTTCTTCACCTATCTATGGATCCATTCACCAGGAACCTCAGAGACAGATGTCCCCTGAATAACATTCCACCTACCGTCGTTCTCTACTGAGTCGTCATTTTCAACTTTGCCCTGCCTGTTGATTCTAAAATGTTCTGAACAGTCATCTGGACCTTATGCTTAGTTTTCCACCACTACTCGGAACCTTTATGGCACACAAAACTTTGCTACACACCAACTATCCCTCTTCCGACCTGGAACTGGAAGTCTACTTCATTCTTCCTCTAAAAATATGACTCATCTTCTTAAACCTTATCACTGTTCTAACTTCTCCTATCTTCACCAGACATTGCTGAAATATAAACCAGTTTTTTTTTTTATTTTCACTTTCTTTGTAAGTAAAAACTTTATTATTCATTCTGAGTCCTGTATGTGATTCTGCATGTGGGTCAGGAAACTTCATGACAATGAAACAGTCAGATACCTGGCAGTTTTTTCTTGAAACTGCAAGCCACCTCATCTGTAAAGAAAGTTTTGAAATGAGTCAATGTGGTCTTCTTTTAGTTACATCACAAAAAAACCTGTCGCTCTTCAAGAGCCACAACACAGCATATTTATACATCCATGTACACACATATATTCACATACACTAAGGTTCTTCAAATTAAGACCTCAATGGTTGGTTTCCAGTAATGTTTAGGGTCTATTCACACCTGGAAAGTCCTTTAGTCCAAACCAAAACTTTATTTTTTTCATTTGGTGCGGTTTGCATTCAAATTGTGCTTTTTAGCAAGTGGACCATACTTTATACACAAAGCCATGCTAGTTATGACCATTGCTGCCATTCGAAAGAAATAAGGGGGGCGGGACAGATAATCACAGACCTGGAAAAAACAAACGTTGGAAGTTCTGCTTGTTGCTTTTTTGTTGTGTGCCTATGTGCTGTTATTAAAACCACAATAACTCAAAAGGATCTCATAAGAAGCAGGTTTTGTATATGATATCAATTTTGGAACAGTATTGGCAAATTCGGCTGCAAGCTCAATGAGACGAGATGCTGCAGCATCGCTAAGCAAAAAACTATGGATCAGGTATGGTTCAGAGGATACAGTACCAAAGTTAGCAACACTGAAGAGCTAATTTTTACCATAATGCCCAGCTATGGTGGCTCATGATGTCCAAACAGATGTACATTTCCTGTATTTGGTTCAGATAGAGGCCGGTCTGTATTCACATTGAACCAAACCATATTAGACTTAATTTAGAAGTGGGCCAACATCACCTCAAAAAGTGGGTCTCAGTCTGGTTGTTTGGTCTGCACCAGGATTTGTTTGTATTATATTCACACCTGCACAAAAAGTCCAGACCAAAGGGGGAATTCTCCAAATGTGTCAAGTGTGAGTAGATGTACCTGAGCATCAACACACCTGAGACAAATAATGAGGCCATTAGCAGGATTCTGGAGAACTTGACTGCATACTGAGGAGGAAATCCAGCCATATTATTCAGACATGTTGGACCACTGATACATCTAAAGGTTCTTTGGGCATTCTCTGGAGACATAAAAATCCTTCTCATTCCTCATTTGACCTGTTCCTTACTCCACTCATATTTCTCATTCAACATCCTACCAGTACTTTTAAAACAGCAGTTTCTCCACTGAGTTAAATTCAGTCTAAATAATTCCAACTCACAATTAACGTCACAATTAAAGTTTATCCTTGTAAGCCGGTAATCAGACTTACAAGGATAAACTGAATCTATCTACACGTTGTCCTATTCAGTAACATTTTTCTCAATATAATTTGACAAAAAACATAAAAAATTCTGCTCTTTTTGTTTCTATCCTTTAAGTTTTACATGAGCTACTACAGTATATCCTAGAGAGTGTCTGTGTTTTTTGTGCATGTGTGAGATCGTTCCCTAAACAGAGAATTTCTGCTGGAGAGCAAGACCGACCAGCTACAGACTCCACATCTGTTTGTAATTACATAATATGCTTTAAGAATTTAAGAAGCTGTTTGTGACCAGCCGATACATAGAATTCAGTCTTTCCTCGTAGAGTCAAGTCAGCTATATCTAGTGACTATTTACTTCTTCACAGTTATGAATTTTGTTATTTGTGCTTACTTTGCTCCATGTTTACTCTTGGTGCTCTTTTTGCCTCTGAGGTGGAGCTCAGTCTATTGGCTTCCACCCCTCCTTCACTATATCCCAACACCAAACCACTTCCTTGTTCTGATCCCGTAAGGATATCCATTCCCTCCATGATCATCGACATCAGCTATCATTCTCTGCCTGCCTGCTCTCTGATGTACTCTGTTCGGGAACCATCTGGATCTTACAAACCAGCTACTCTGCTCTTAGTGGAAATTACCCAGGAACTTAATCAGTACCAACCACAACCAGGATCACTCCCTCTCTTCAACATCTGCTCTCCTTTCCAGAACAGTAAGTTATTGCTTAACTGCTTTACAAAGATTAATTTCCAAGTTAGCCTCACCTTCCCTAACCATTAGACTTCCCAGATTCCTCCGACGGATCAATCTGTACCCTCAGTTCTCTCTTCCTTAACTCCCCTGGCACCAACAGGACGGTAATGGAGGTTCCTCTGAGTTAGTGTGCTGTCTGAAAAGAGGTTACATATAAAGATTTTTTTAATTTTCTTTATTTAACCAGGTAAAACCCCATTGAGATCTAGATTTCATTTTCAAGAGGGACCTGGGCAGAAATCTGCAACATGTACACATTACATAATCTGGTCTTTATGTCTAAGTAACATATCTAAGCTCAGATTGTTTGTGTTTGTAGTGACCAACAGAGAAATGTAGCTTGTAACACCCCAAGGAAAAAGAAAATGAGTAGTGTTCTGAAGTAAAACCTGCCATTGACCTCATTTCATATTCTGTAAACAAGTGAACGGAAGACCCATTTAGGTGTTATTGACCAAATTTCTTCTGGTAGAGTCAAAATATGCCACATTTTTGTAAACTGAGGTTGCCAAAATATTCTTGCAGTTCTAGAAAACCATATTTTTACCTTTCCTGAAGCATCACTGGGATATAAGCTCACTTTCTCTTATTGTGTCTTTTGAAAAATTAAGGAACAGCAGCAATAGTATCAGTAAGCTGGCTTTGCTTGCTATCAACCCTGCATAGCGCCAGAACTATTGACACCTTTGTACTCCACTACAACAACAACAGGTGCATTGACCTGTTATGAAAGTTAATTGGTAAGTTAGACTTTTTTTAATCCTCTCTTACCAAGAAAAAAATGGTAAGTTTTTAAATGGTCACGTTGTCCATATGCTTGTTATGAACATTGTTGGTGATTGCCATAGTAACATTGCAGCTCTATGAGTGTGCATGTCAGTGTGTGTTTAAGGTGTTGCAAAGAACAGCAGACTACTTCCCTTGCTTCATCCTTCAACCTACCAATGCTTAGCTTCAAATGAACAAATAAACTCAATTGTTGTGGTCCAGTCCTTATTAGGATAGTCCAAATATTAAGTGTAGTTTAATTAAAACAGAGTAAAACCTAAAAGACTGAAGTGATTCAGAAAACTAAAACTTCCCACTTGAGTTTTCACTAAATAACTCCAAAAAAGGAAACAATCTGTTTACAGAAGTAAAGAAATAGCTGTAAGCCCAACTTCTGTGTGGCTGCAATGCGCTTCATTGCAATCACAATACTTTACTCATGAGAACCGGCTCCTTTGAATGTTGATAGATTGGTTAACCAAAAATGTAGCAGTATTATCTACTTTCTTGGAATAAATAAGCAGAATCTAAGAAATAACAATCTGTTGTCTGACTGAAACCAACATGTTGATTAATAACTATATCAGCAAAATTAGCCTCGCCATCTAAAACTTCTCTGTCATCCCAAGCATTAGCTGAATTCTCCAACAAATATTCAGATTAAGATAGTGTGACTCCATAATTACATCATAACAGGAAGTTGAATGAGCAACACTGATTTCAACCTCTGCAATTGGATATATAAATGCGACCAAATGCATTTATTTTTATAATTTTTTCAACCTTGGTAACATGACTAAAAACAAAACAAAATTTTAGGAAACAAAACTAGCATGTGTTTTGTTTCTTTCACTTCCTAAATTTTCATGGTTTCATAGCTTCCTATTTAAACAAAACATCAATTTAAGAGCACACTTGTCGTTTACACATTTAATTCCTATTAAGAAGTGCATATTTGAAATGTATCATGTTCTATTTAAATGTAGTATGCTGCTATTGGTCACATGGAAAATATCAATCCAGTAACTTCCGAACCTTGAGAGCTAATCATGTGTGACAAGTTCAAAGAGTGCCAAAAGCACCTTTGTGGATATTTAGATAAACCAGTGCATTTTAAACCACAGAGGATACCAGCCTTCCTCTAACATGTGAAAACTGTGATGGCACCAAAGATACAAACAACTTTGCTCAAACAAACTCTCTTAAACAGTCTCGTTGCAGTGTGGAAAAAAACAGACACTGCTTCGTGTTTCTTACGCGATACTAGCGCTTCCACCTGCCTCTCTGACCACAAACTGAAGAAATTAGTGCAGAGCAGACAAGGAGAGAAAAGGTGTGAATAAACAGGAACCCTTTGCACATAAGTTGAGCGAAGGGGAAATAGAGATTTAAATGCAATGCTCTGACAGGTGTCATGTTGCATGCATCTGTGTCTGTGCAGACGGGAAAAGCAACACCATGAAAAAAAAGGTGTGATAATATATTTGAAGTTCTGAAGTGAGTGACAACCTCTCTGAAAGGGTATATGATGAAATCATTTTATGAGAGATTTAACACAGATAAGAGGCATAAAAATAGATTAAAAGTATTTTTAAAGCACTTTCAGTATGATCAGCTAGAGATAACTTCATTCATTCACGTTTCACTCCTTTGGATTTGAGTGTGTTGTCAGGTGATTGATTACAAAGTGTTTATATGCTGCTATGAATCAATTTCCTATATTTCCCCCTACTACATTGAATAGCCTTTTATTGTCTTAATATGTCATAAAAATAAAGGGACAGGCAACATAACCATGACCACATATTTCAACCTGTCCTTCTTACCTACAATGATTTTACTTTTTTATGAACGTATGTGAGCAATTCAGGTTTCATTTACAGAGAAATAGGTCTCATTATGACTAATGTCAAGTTCTAGTTTCATGTTTCCTGTGCTTTGCATTGGTCTCGTTTCCCCTTCTCTTGCAGTTTGCCCTCTTATTTATGTGCAACTCAATATATTTGGTTACTTTATTTTGGTTAATAGATCATAAATTGTTGAAGATGAGAAAACAATAAGATCCTCATCTTATAATAAAGCTATAAAAGTCAAACCTGTAAATAAAATTCTGAATTGTATTTCGTTACTTGCAAAGGTTTGGAACGACATGGGTCACAAGGACATTTTGTTTTTCTTGGTGGGAAAAGACTTAGAATCAGTTTTTGGACATGCACTAATTTTCAAAATATTTGAAATGTCCCTACATTTATTAAACTGATCCTCTGTTAGCATGCAAATCTCTATATTTTCTCTGTCTCTTTTCATCTTTTGTGTCTATTTTCTTCACTAATGTTTCACTCTTTTGACTGAAGAAATTTTATTAGCAATAACAACCCTGAAAAATCCCCAATTCTTATGTTCTCTGAATACTTTTGCTGACAATCATTGACTATCACATTGGTTAGCAGTACATAGGTAGAGAAACTGGTTCTTCCTCCTCTGAGGTTTGTGTATAGGGCAGCAAAACCAGCACTTTTTCTTTTAATGTTCGACCTGAGCCAAAAGAGCAGCTTGTCTTTCAAAGTCTGGTATCTGTTGGTAGTGTCTAATGCAGTGGTGCTCAAAATCAGTAGAGGGCCAGTGTCAGAGTAGCTCGAATTGTTGAAAGTATGAAGTATAAATACATCAAAATCGGCCAAGCATTTCTGACCCTGTTCACAGAGGCTACAAACCTTGACACGGCTATCCTGAGTTCCCATCCTCGATTCCTTTGCCGTATGTCTTTCCCTCTTCCTGTCAGATTACTGTTGCCTGAAGACCACTAGTGGCAAAAATTATATATATATAAAAAAACAACTGACGCCATAACATCATATTTATTCACGTCCTGAAAGTAAATAAATAGTTATGTAAATTGACGATGACTTAAGAGCTGTTGATCAATTGCCTTCAAGCCAGTATTGATGCAACAGATTATCTTCCTTATAAAAAGGACCTTCTTCAGAGAACGGGTTGAGTTTATGCCAGGGCCAGGATAAAATGGCTTGGTACAATGTGTCAACAGTCAGACCAACATGGTGGTTGGTGGTTTTGTGAGTTTATGATATGTCAGGTAAATCCATTCTGTCTTTCAAAGCAGTTTTTACTCTTTGTTTCTTTTTTCAGTACAAAAGGACTGCTGATGATAGCAGTCCTGAATCAGTATCAGTTCTACTCAAATTTTACCGTTGAAAGCTTTCTCTCTGTCATCTGCTTCAGGTATATGTTGTTTTTCTCTATGTCTGAACCAAAGTAACATAAGTATTTGACAGCAGCTGTATTCTTCTTGCATAATTCTAAAGCAGTGCTTCTAAAACCTTTTCAGGCTGAGGACCAAAAGAATCGATTCACTTGGGATCAACACTCTCAACAGGTATGACTTGGCTTCCTCCGATCATCTAAGTAGTCCTGATGTTGTTTTCTTTGCACCAGTATTTTCAGTTTCTCTTTGACCCAATTTTAAGCCACGTCTCCACTTTTTTTTTTTTTTTTTTTTTTACCCCTCCAGGGGGTCTTTTTGTGGGCTCTAGAGTCCCTTTTTACAAAGTAGGCTGACAGGAAAGGGGGAAGGAGAGGAGGGAAGACATACGGTAAATGTCGCCTGGTCCGGGAGTCGAACCCACGACAGCCGCGTTGAGGACTTGAGGCCTCCAAATGTGGGTCGCGCTAACCCCTACGCCACCACGGCACGTCCGTCATTTTTAAACATAATCTTTTAGTAAGCTAATTGTATGCGTCACACTTTGAGCTCAGGTCACGGCAAATCAACAGTTGTTTACATGCAGTACCCTGCAGACGACAAAGGGCGGCCATGGACCACCAGTGGTCCAGGGACCACAGTTTGAGAAAGACTGCTCTAAAGGGTAGCGCCTCCCCCCTCCAACCTCAGACACCTGTCTAAATGTCATATCAGACATTAAGACAGATTTGTTTACTTGGGCGGGTTGTACTGAAACATGTGAATTTTGCTCTGGGACTAATAAAGTATGTACATTCATTCATATTCATTAGTATTTTAACATTTCTTTCATCCCTTGAACATTTAGTACAAGATTGATTTAACATTTACCATCAAACTACATGTGAGAAGAAATGCTAACAGACCAACAGGGTTTCAGTGGCTTGACATGGCGGCAGAGTAAAGATACTGTAGTGCCGTATTACCATAAAAAGTAAAACACAAACTGTTTGTATTAAAAAAACCACTGCATAGGATTCTGTCTTGGTGATGCAGTGTTTGGGACAGTGACTGAAGGAATAAAGTATATGAAAAAGAGCAAGAAAACTAGTTAAAAGTGTCTACTTGAAAGCTTTAAGAACTGTAGCATTTTAAATGGCAATTTTTGTCAAAAATTGGTAAATAATTGCTCTGGTGAGTCACAAACTGACTGATAGGGGTTTTCACGTCTCAAACGACTGACCTCAGGCCTCATTTCTCATTACTTGCTCATCACTGTATGAACGTCCAAATGAATCCTCACTTAATGATTTGAAACTGGAGCTGGAGATTGTACTATTGCTTTTTTTACTCTCAAGTTATTTTGTGATGGACTGAAATACACATTTTGTCATGTTGTTTAAGAGAATAATCACCTGATTTTTCTTCTATAATTTGATCTCAATGTAGTTATCTCCAAACAAATGCTGAATGTTGGCCAAATCAAAGAAGAGGTGGAACTTCCTCTTCTGAAAAGGAACAAAAAATACTACGAAATTAGATAAATATGAAATGTGACTCTCCTGATTTGGTGTGTACTGCATGTGACTGGCCAGGAGAATCTCACATGACCTAAATTACAAAATCATTTCAATTCTTGTGAGAAAAGCCATTCCAAATGTCAATCAAAATGTTCAAGAACATTTTGTGAACATGTCAAGAATTTGTAACATCCTGCACTTCCAGGAACTATTGCAAAAAAATCTGATGCACTGTTTTCAAATCAGTATTTCTATGATTTGAAATATGACAGAAGTTTATTTATTTGAACAAAAACGAAATTGTACAATCGATTTAAATAACCTAAGGGAACACCCAAAGACACAATCTAGAATAAAATGTGATGACTGATAAGCAAAGTCAGCACTCAGGATCAGGCATTTCTCTTCAAGGCATTTCTTTTAAATTGGTTCAGAGTCTGAAATACGGTTTGTAAGTAAATGAAACTGATGAGTCAATCTCAGGTTGAGTGTAATGAAATTCTGGAAATGTCATAACATCAAATCTTCACATATTTGCATCTCTACGGTGGTTCCATCTCATTTTGTCAAGGTAAGGCTATGACTTTACCTGATAATATTTCCCATTCAACATAATTTCAAGAGTCACAATTTAAGAAGCTGAGAAGACTTAAACTTCTCACTTCTTAAGTAAAACTGTGATCTGTATACCATACAACATACGCTCTCAAAATCTTTCCTCATCCACAGATCTGCTGTGTGTGACCTGCTGTAAGCAGTGGAAAGTGGTCTAGTCAATCTGCCAAAAACAAGAACAAACAGAAGCAAAGTTGTGGAATAGTTTGTGCAGCTTATGCAAACCCAGTTCAGGAATGGTTTTTGTGGTACCTTTTTGGTTCATGACACTTTGCCGTCACAAAAACTAAGTTCTGGTGATCTGCAAAACTAGGTTCTGCACATTTCTTTAGTAGTTGCTCAAACGTTTTTGAATCCAGTTAACAAATATGCAGTACAGACCTAAGGTAAAGTCTTTGTCAGTGTTTTTGTTGTTGCTTTAAATAAATCTTAATCAGTAAGACTTCTTTAATTATATTTTCTAAATACACAAAGTTTAATATTCACTAAGAAAAAAAAGTTAAATCCCTGCCAAAGCTACTCCCCAATCACTTGAAAGGTGTTACGTTTGACGCTGTGGTTCTTGCTGTGGTGTTTTTTCTTCCTTCTATCTCTCCTCACTCTCTCTGTGGCTCCCCTGCATGGTGTTAATAGTGTCGCTGGATTGTATTAAGCACATTTCTGCTCAGCAGCTGCAAGACCTACAATATCTGACTGATACAAATTGGTAAGTTATTTGCTTCCTTTTTTCAGAATTTTCCTACTTTCAGTACACAGTAAGCCATTGATGAGCATATACAACTTTTAAGTTAAGATTAACTTTCAAATTTGATTAATTTTATGATTTTCTTTAGTTACAGCCCAATAAATCTTATGCATGTATTGCCAATAAATCTCTAAAAGTTGACTTGTGTGCAGTTATGTTTCCTTAAACAGTTGTGATGTTTAATTTAAAGCGTGAAAATTTGGCTGGTAATAATTTTGACAGTAACTGATAGGAGGCAGTAGTATAGGGCAAATGACGGCAAAATGGATATGTGTTGATTTAAAGAATAAAAAATACTAAAATTCAGAAAAACAAATAATTAAAAGCATATTCTAAAAGTGTTTCAGATAAGCTACTGACTTCTCTGCAAATACACAAATCTGAATGCCAACAATTGCAGCAGAGTTTTATTTAGAAGCCAAAAAATATGCATATGAGCAACGGCTTACTTTATATTTTAAACATTTAGAGTGTATTTTCATGAATCTTTACAAATAAAGAGTCGTTTGTGTTGTTTTTTCTAATGTCGCAAAGTAAAAAGTTGCTCCTTCTCCCAGACGAGAACATTATCATTCTTCAATCTAAATCTATGTGAAAGTTGCTGAGTTTGTGTATTACAGACAAACAGCACCGCCATGTGGCTGAATCCACGAAGAAAGTAAAATAAAATAAATAACTTAAGTAGAAATTTTTCTTCTTTCTTACAGATGTGAATGATGGTAGACACTGAGAATCTATCAGAAAACAACCAATGGAGGGACGACCTTGAGGAATTCTTTGCAAACTATAGCAATTACTCTTATGACGGTGACTTAGAGGGAGGTGAAGTTTGCGACCTGAACAATGGCACAGTTTTTGAATCCTTGTTTATACCAACTCTCTACTCGATGACGTTTGTTGTTGGTGTCTTGGGGAATGGACTTCTGCTGGGAGTCCTCTTTCAAAGCAGGAAGCGTTGGAGTGTGACAGACACTTTCATCCTTCATCTGGCTGTATCAGATGTCCTGCTGTTGTTGACCCTGCCGCTCTGGGCTGTACAGTTTGCAAGTGAAGCCGGATGGGAGTTTGGTTCTGCCCTTTGTAAGATTACTGGAACTGTTTTTACGGTAAGAATTTTTCAATGACGGGTAAACCTTTCTTAAAATGCTAAATGTTCCCTGTATTTCATTTGTTTTTGTTTGTTTTGATTTCAGATCAACTTCTACTGTGGGATTTTTCTCCTAGCCTGTATCAGTGTTGATCGTTATCTATCCATTGTCCATGCTACCCAGATGTACACCAGAAAGAAGTCCTGGGTTGTTCATGTGAGCTGCGCTTTGGTGTGGTCGTTTTCTGTGTTCCTCTCCATCCCTGACTGGATGTATTTAGAACCTGCGAAAGATGACCGACGAGGAAATAAAGCAGAGTGTGTTCGTAATTATCACAAATTTGGCTTAGATGTCAAACATCAAAAGATCATAGGAAGAGGGCTCTACCACACTTTGGGGTTTTTTCTTCCTTCAGTTGTCCTGATCTTCTGCTACTCCTGCATCTTGTGGCAGCTGCGATGTGGCACCAAAGGCCTCCAAAAACAGCGAGCTTTCAAAGTCATAATAGCCGTTGTGGCAGTTTTCTTTATCTGCTGGACACCATATAACATCACCCTTTTGGTAGATACAGTTGAACTGAACAACAGTAGTATAGAATGTGGAATGCAAACATCTCTGGACAAAGCTCTGACTGTGACTTCGTCTTTGGGATACCTTCACTGCAGCCTCAATCCCATCCTCTACGCCTTTGTGGGTGTGAAGTTTCGCCGTCAGCTACTGAACATCCTAAAGTCGATGGGCTGCAAACTGAAGACAAATATAAAATTAGAGTCTCTCACCAGGAGAAGCTCTATTTGGTCAGATTCTAGAGAAACCTCCAACTCCATTGCAATCTGAAGGACATTGACGTGTATGTAGAGAACAATATTTAAAGTGTGTTAAAACTGATGTGGAGACGTGTAATTTACCGTTTTACTGTCAAGTTACTAAAGGTTAATAGCATGTAATTAGCTGAAAAGGAGAGTGACATTTAGTAGAAATCTATTACATTCAATTTGCTGCTACATAGCAGCAACAAACAGATAGCAGTGTTTTTATATTTTCCAATAACGAGGCAGCTATGTAAGATACAATAACTTGGGGTTACATTTTGTGAGCAAAAGTAAAACTTTTATGTAAAACACATTTCATGTAAAGTATAGTTGTATATAATTTCTTATTTTGCTACATTTAATATGCATTATTGTTTTTACGTTATAACAGATTTTTTTAAAATCTTTAATATGTGTTATTTTTGACATACAACTTACAATGAAAACAACTTCATTAAGTATTAATAAAAATATAAAATAAAAGTTTTTCTGCAGTCTGTTTATAATTTTTTCTCTTAACTCTATTGTAATTACACAATTTATACACCTCCCATCCCTCACCCACGTTCTTTCATTCAGGGCTGTCATGATGTGTAGTAGGTTGAAATGGGACCCAAACGCAGAGATACAGAGGCAGCAAATGAATTTGAAGGTTTAATTTTAAAAAAATCTGAAAAAACTAAACTTACAAATATCACAGGTAGGCAGGGCAGGAAAATATACATCAAAATCCATGTAAAAGAAACCCAAAGGGAGACACTAAAAAAACTGAGTAGAACAAGAAGTGATGGAGATAGATGAGACAAACCAGGGAGTATTTACTGAAAATGAAGTGCTTAAATACTGGGAGCTTGAATGCTGGAAGAAAGGAACTGGGCTCGTGGCTAACAGATTGTGTGAGAGAAGAGAGCAGGAGGCAGAGTGGCAAGAGAAAAGGGATGAGGGAGAATTTACAAGAGTCTGGAAAATGACTAACATTTCTAAACTAAACTAAAGAAACATAAATAAACCAGAGAGACAAAGAATGACTCAAACAAGAAATAAACCAAACTCTTTAAGGGAGAACTAAAGTGGAAATGGAAACAAGGCAGAACTAATAGAAAAAACTAAGGAACACAAAAAATGACAAAACCCAAAACAAAACTCAAACAACCCCAGATCCTGAAAAGCACTAGAGTTTAACTATCTTGATGTCTGGGTTGCAAGTGATGGTAAGATAGAGCAGGAGACTGATAGGCAGGTTAGCACCTTGTCTTCTGTAATGTGTGTGCTACTCTAGTCTGTCTTTGTCATGATAGAGTAAACCAATAAAGCAAAGCTTTTAGCTCACACCCAATGATTTGACCCTTAACTTTAGCCATGACATATAAATCAAGAAAAAACAATTAGAGCCCAGATATACAACTAAATGAGCTTCTTCCATACAGTTGTCAGATTCAGCCTTGAAGATAAGATGAGAATCATTGTGCATGGAGAGATCAGAGTGGAGCCACTGTTCCCCCACATCTATAATATCCCTACTGGCTTGAAAACACACAGTCATAGCCAAAGCTAATAAGAGACTGGATACAATAACAAACATGTTTTGCATGGAATTGAGGTTCCACAACTGTTCTGAGAAATTATAAAGTGACAGGAACCATTTTATAAACTAAAACATTTATACCTGCTAAGAGATAGAACATGGAAGACAGTTTGCAGTATTCTCTCTCATGAGTTGCCATGTGACTGCAGTTCAGATTTTGTTCTTAGGTGACTACATTTTTCTTCTCATATTTAGCTAAAGCAGAACAATGTCTCTGTGATTTTTGTGGTAACTGAGGAATTACTTTCTCTTTTATGTTTTGTACCACACAATTTTCAGGAATTCTCACAGCTCTTCTTCCAGTAAAAATCAATCGATGATAACATTTAAATTCTTGTTTCTTTGTGATTACTTGAGTTTGGAATAAAACTCAAGATGACATATTGCACTCGTTCCTGGATCTCAAGTAAACAATCCAATGTGAACAGGAAAACATAAACCTTAATTTATATACAGTCTTCAACTATAGAAGACGGGAAATAAAAAGGCTTAGAAATACACACAAAAGTTCCCTGTTTGTGGTGGAGGTCAAGAGGGGATTCCTTCTTTGAATGGGTAGTTCCTCCTTCAGTTCCATTGTAAGCCATACAGAATCCTTTCACAGCCATTTCTGCTTGTGTGACTTACAACATCCAACAACATACGGCTTGGTAAGATAATTTACACTGTGTTTATATTTTAATGCTCACATGATTCTTTTAGTACTTAAATCCATTTATAAAATTCTGTCATTGATTAAAAAAAGTGTTTGCTTTTTTTCTTTCAGTTTAGGTATTTAAAACTAGATATAATAACAATAATGAAAAATTGACAGAATTTTACAAGTAGTATTGCTGCGGTGTTGTAGTTGGAAAAAGGTTTCCGCTCTTTCCGTGTGAATTTTGCTTTACAGTTGTTCTGTGGTTTCACTGGATTCTTCCTGTGATTCAAAACATGCACATTAAGTGAACTAGTAGTTCTGTACTGACAGCAGGCTTCTGTGTTTGACTGTATGAAGAGACCACTGTCTTCATGTCACTAGTATCACCTGGGAAAGACTTTTTCAATCTTTAACTCTGAACTCAAAATAATAGGTACAATATTACCTTTTATTGTGAGGGAGATTTTTAAGACACTAGTTTGCTGTAAATTTTAATGCAGACCTTTGATTCTATGGTACCACAACACCACTGATAAAAAAGTTGCCGCAATAAACCAATGGGGTCATTTCAAGGAATAAACATTTGTTAGACCTTTCTTATTGTCATATAAATGTTACTTACATTTATTTATTGTAAGATCTGCATTTCTTTGCTAATAGTGCCCACCCATATTTTCTTTCCTTTTTGATGTGTAGACCATTTTCACTTCTCAATTTCTTCTCAGTTTTTCCTTCTTTAGTGCACTGAACTCTTCATTTAATTGTAAACCAGACAGGATTCCCAGTATTGGTATCTTGGTAAATCATAATTGGTGGGAAGAAAGCTCTAGCCATTTTGGTGCTCTCTGGCCCAACCCTCAGGCAAATGTATATTTGCCAGTGTAATTTGTCAGGAGGCAAATTAAACTGAAACTTTTTATGGATTCAGATCTGAATTTTGCTGATTTAAATCTATATGGTAGGACGACCACATAGGTTTTTCATACATTTTATGGTTGGTTTCTTACTTGAGAACTTGATGAACAAACCAAAACTAAGTAAAACGATCTTCCTCTCTTACAGATGTGAATTATGGAAGCTGCTGTGACATCATCAGATGAACATCCATGGTGGAGTGATCTAGTAGATTATCTACCTGATTACTATGGCAACGATTCGTTTTATGAAGACAACAGTTACGAGGATGGTGATGTTTGTGACCTGACCAAGAGTATTAATTTTGAAGCGGTGTTCATCCCAGTTCTGTACTCAGTGGTGTTTGTTGTTGGAATCCTGGGAAATGGGTTGTTGATAGCCGTGCTAATGAAGAACAGGAAGACCTGGAGAGTGACAGACACCTTCATCCTTCACCTGGCTTTGGCGGATGTCCTGCTGCTGCTGCTGCTGCCGCTCTGGGCTGTACAGTCTGCAAGCCTGGCTGGATGGCCCTTTGGGACCCCGCTCTGCAAGATCACTGGAGCTGTTTTTACAGTAAGAATGTAAAATAGGGAATATTAGTTCAAAAAGCAAGTTTGTCTCAGTGTTTTCTTTCTTTTTACTTTCAGGTCAGCTTGTATTGTGGGATTTTCCTCCTTGCCTGCATCAGCGTGGACCGCTACCTTTTCATCGTCCATTCTACCAATATGTACACTCGCAGGAAGCCCTGGGTGGTACAAGCCAGCTGCTTGGTGGTGTGGTTAGTCTCCCTTATCCTCTCCATCCCTGACTGGTACTTTTTAGAAGCCGTGGAAGATGTCAGACGAAGCAGAACAGAGTGTGTTCATAACTACCTTAAGATTAGTCCAGAATATTTCTATATCGTGAGAATGGCAGCCCGGTGGCTGTACCACACTATGGGCTTCCTACTTCCTTCATTTGTTTTGATCTTTTGCTACTCCTGCATTCTGTTGCAGCTGGGGTGTGGCACCAAAGGCCTCCGAAAGCAGAAAGCTTTCAAAGTCATAATAGCTGTGGTGGCTGTTTTCTTTCTCTGCTGGACTCCACTTAATATCACACTCATTGTGGACACAATTTACCAAAACGACGATAACGGAACAGCATGTGGAACAAGAACATCTCTGCAGATAGCTCGGCTGGTGACTGAGAGTTTGGGATACCTTCACTGCAGCCTCAATCCTATCCTGTATGCCTTCGTAGGTCTGAAGTTTCAACATCAGCTGCTGAATATCCTGAGGTCTATGGGCTGCACACTGAAGACAAGTTTAAAATCTGAATCTTCCTTTTGGTCTGAGTCAGCTGACGCCTCCAACGCCATTGAAATTTGAAAGACTACATTGAGGAGCTTCAATGTATTCATCAGAGGCATGAATATAATAAGTTTTACCATTTTTGTCTATATTTGAATAGCCAAATATCCAGACATAAATATTGCAAAAGGTTGTGGAGAGATAAATAATGTAATTTCTCTTAATGTTCATCTAAATATTGCTAGGGGCGCATACACGTATGTACGTATATATATATATATATATATATATAATGTATGATCCTGGTCTGTTGGAGTAAGGATGCATCTAAAAGTTGCAGTCTTGAGTCTTGAGGACTCGACTTGAGCACCACCGCCTTACAGCTTCTAGTCAAGAACTATGCTGTGAAACTAAAAGAGCATTTTTTGCATTTTTCCTCAGTCATATCAAGCCTCCTGTTTTCCTTTCATTATGTAGAAAAATTAACTGGTTGCAAACACATGTACATATTTTTTATTTACTCCAATGATTTCTTTTACAGCTTACATATTTATACTTTGTCTTTATGTTGCAAAGGCTTGAAAACCAAAGTCAACATTCTTGTTTAATACAATCTTGGTGAATAGAGCTGATTCTGATTCTAATTTTCTATTTCTAAAATTTTACAAACAAGACACATCTGCTCCACAAATGGTTTCACAAAGGAAACTGAATCTCTCTCTACTGGTGCAGGCTGCACAAATTAAAACAAGGAATTTCACTTTGAGATTTAAGAGGTATGCAGATTTCTCTCTCATATGATGCAAGACAGACAGAAAGCTATTGACAAATTGTCTCAAGCAGAAATCAAATCACACTGAACCAGATACTTTTTCTCACAGTTTGTTTGTGGTGAATAAATTGCTTCTGTTATATTTTGTAAGCATATAAAATAATAATAAAAAAACATTTATTATACAGTTTTGTTTGATAGCTGTAGTCCTTCAAAGACAAAATGATTTTTATTTTTAAACAAACTGCTCTTGTGAATCATTTACGGCTTACAATATGCAGTGTAACTTTTATTATGTTTAATTTTGTACAGTCTAAAGTAAATAAATTGTGAAATATGGATATAGGCTAACCTGTTTCTCTGAACTATGAATGTTTTCAAGGAGAGAAACTTTGGCTCAGTTGCAGGGTGAAGATGATGGAATGTTTTTTTTTAAAATCAGTTTCAGACATGTGCAGCTGTTTGGATCATTCTTAATTCATTCCACATTTTATATCTGGAGTTCAAGTTCACCAGCAGCCAGACTGCAAGAGAGAGAGCACAGCCAGCATTGGTTCTTAAGAAAAATATCATTTGAATCTGTTTTATTATGTATGTCTACATATGCATTTAGAATCATCCACAAACATTTTATCTAACTGTTTATTTTAGAGGTATTTAGTAATCAAAGTATGAGTGAGAACATTTATATAAATTTGACACTTCAAGTATGTATTGGGTCTTGAAAAAGTTGATAGAATAGAAAAGTATTAAAATAATATATTCATTTAAAATATCATTCATGTTTCATATAACCCTTGATATTGTGGTTTTTGTGTTCATTGAAAGTGAAGATGGTTAACAATTTGATGTCAGAGATATGGAAGAATTACTCTGCTTTTTTAATCTCTTTTTTTAATAAAAAAGATTTACTCTGGACATTTTTGTTACCTAGAATTTGTCATTTGGAAAAAAATGTTTTCCTATTTTTGCTCAAAATTGCATAAATCAGTTCTTTTTAAGTACTGTAATTGAAATGTTAGAAATTTTTAATTTCAAAAGTTGCTTAGTTTTATTGGATTTTAATATCGGAGACCCTGAACATATGAATATCTACATGTTTGAAAGGGTTTTTACAGATTTCTAAGAGATCTGCAGTTGGAAGAAAAATCAAAGCATAAACAGATAAAAATGAAGCCCAGCATGCTGCAGTTTCTGAAGAAATCATTAAAACTTTTTTGCAGGAAACTGAAACAAAGTGGAAAAAAACCAAAGCGCATCCTCTACCTCAAGTTTCCGTTAAAATGTTAAGAAAGGTGAAGAAGAGTTTCTCTGAGTATGAATCTTGTAAACACGCCCACTGTCAGTCTCTCCTGTTATTATATAATCCATTTACATGGAAATGAAACCTCCTTTTACAACTGATTGGGGGGTAATTACAATTAACAATCCTAGCAACTATTATTCCAAGTTTAAGAACTTAATTCCTGAAATACACAAATCTTTCTGTCCAACATTTTTATGTCTTATAAAAAATGTAAAATCCCCCTGCCACGCACACACCCGCACACTGTCTTCAGTTATGATTTAAGAGTGATTAGTGTCTTTACCCATATTTGAAACATTAATTTTGAAGTATGAAACAAAGTTGGCTTCAAATAAAAGAGCTGTGTTGACTTTTAAAACCTTCTTGTCTGGCGGTCCAACAATTAATGGTTAAATAAATATTAGAGAAGATTCAATCATCTTCAAAGGGATTCTGAGGCAACATTTTTGGTACCAGGTAGAAAAGGTTTTTGACAGATTGACAGACACGACTGTATAGATTTGCAAACACCATGAGAAGCAGCGATAGATCCACAACTTGACTTACAGCTTCCTAGTGGTGTACGTCCTCTCCCACACTCAGTTCCTCCAGACTAGTGGCAGCAGCAATTAGCAAACACCTGATGAAACCGTGTGTCTTCTGAACTCATCATATGAACTATTTCTAAGTTCAAAGCTCCCAAGAACAGTTGTAAACAGCATAATGGAGAAACATTGTTGTGATGACGTGGTGAACGCAGAGTCAGAAGCAGGAAAGAAACAGAGGCTAATTTCACAGCATCAAATTGTGAAATTTGACTTTTAAGTTATGTTCGATATTGAGCTATTCATAATTTTTATAACAACTGAAGGTAACATAGTTACTTATTTGTGCCATAAAATTTACTGTGTGCCTGGAAAATGCATAATTTAAGAATGTACACTGAATCCAAACACACTTTTTAATCATAAAGTGTTTAAAACACACTTTATGATCTGTAAAGTTTTACAGAATCTTAGGTTCCTCTAAAACTAATTCTAAAATAATCTCATGAGCTGGATTTACTGCTATATTGACTTAAACAAGTCAATTAAAAATTGTATGGGAAGACTGAGTACCTAACATGTCTGTCAGACTGTAAGAGCAAATTTGAGAAATAATCTACTTTTTAACCTTTACTCGCAGCAGTCTAAGACATTTATAAACACCTCCAAAACATCTGTATAACTTCTTTCCGTGGACAATGTCAATGGTTTGAGAACAATATATACATAAAAATAATCTTAGTTGAATTATGCATAGGTCCCAGTATACTGTTAACAACATGTAAAGAAATATTCTGCTTCAAAAATTATTTAATCCGTTGATTTTCTGTCTCATTCTGCAGATCAGTTTGAGCTAATGGAAGGATAACATTATTACATGATGCTTAGTGCCACTAATAATAAATGATTGTTGTTCAACTTATAAGGGGATTTTTATGAAGGGAAAAACACCACAATCAAGAGGGGTAGTGTAGAGGAGGAAGCAGTTATAAGATAATTGTACATGGAAAACAACAGGAAGATCAGGTTATTTAGAGTCATGTTGATGACTGAAGATGGCAGACGTCCTGACTTTTTAGACGGTTTTGTTCAAGTTTAAGTATTTTCCATTTATGTGATTTTGTCTTGTTAATGTCAATAAAATCTTAAAATGTATTTTCCAGCATGCATAGAAAAAGAAAAGTAAAACAGAAAAAAGTCTTGTTTGGTGATTCCCTGTGTGAACCTGACTCATTTTCAGTTCCCTTGTGGAATCACTAAATGCCTTATAAAGCAAACAGGATGTCGTCTCTGTTGCCTTGTTCTGAGACCAACAACATCTAAAGATCACAGTTTGGTAAGTGAATTTCCAGAAAAAGCTTTCACTAAACTCACATGTGAACTTTCAATAACTATAATTCTATTTGTTATAAATAATCAGTATTAACATATTGATAAAAACTGAATAAATTTAATATTGATGTTTTCTTTCAGCCTCACCTTACCAGTGAAAAACCTTCTATTTCTAACTTCTCAAGCAAACATCACAGAACTGTATTATTTTTCTACGTATCCCCATTTCTTCCCACAGTTTAAATCCTTTTTGATAAATGAATTAATATTTTTAAATTTATTATATTTTGTGTGATTGTTTTTTGTCTTATGATAGATGATGGATAGTTTCCACTGGTCACTGGTAGCCATTCCCGGCTTTGTTACATCTGTTATTTAACAGGCACTGAAGTTGAATTCAGACACTTTTCTAAACTATTTTCTTTCTAGATCTTAGGATCTTTATAGATAAAGGATCTAGATACCTACTAAAAGACACCTTTAGCCTTTAATAGGCTTTAGTAGGTCATATTAAAGCACAATAACAAAATCTAAATTGGCATTTGTGGTTAGATAATGTCGTATTCAATTAAAATTTGTGGTCGAGGGGGCAAAATTTTGTTTTGAAAAGGCATTTTTTTGTGATTTTTGTGTTTAGGCTGGCAGCATATGATACTTCCATGCCTGTAATCTCAAACTGTTACAAAAGAGTGAAAGAAAAAAACTTGAACACGGCCTCTGAAAATGTGTAGTGTCAACAGGTTTGTTATTATAAATCTGTAAATGAAACAATAAAATCCCCCAAAGTAAAAAGCTATAAAAGGCTGAACAAAGGAGAACTGAAACCTAATTTAAATGCCAAATGACTAAAATCCAGATTAAATGTCCTCACTTTCAAAAAGTTTTCACTTTCAAATCAAAGACTGTTTGCTACTTGACGCACATGAAAATGAATCATTTTGCTCCATATTCTTGACTCTAAAAGACCAACGTCACCAAGAGCGGATAAATTATAGTTTAATGAGAGGAGTAAACTGCTGAATATATTTTATAAAATGTACTATTTTCTTACCTACACAGACTGAGCAGTTTAAATCTTTCATTTTTCCCAGACAAGGCTTTCATACGACTGTGTGAAGTGAACTCTGATACCTCACTTTTAATAGCTAACAGCCTATAGTTTTAGAACTGTTAAACCATCTTTAGTCTCTCAACTGTGTACAGAGTGATATGCAAAGTCAACAGTGCACTGTATAAACTGGGACAGGATTAGATCGATACAGATTGGATTACATTCAAGGTACAGTTTTATGGTTGCGGTTGCTTCACTGGAGTAACTGACTTTACGCATGGATGTCAAAAGAAAAAGGTGTCTTTCTTCAAAAATGCCATGCTGTCCAGGAAAAAAGAAGGTTTTCACTAAAGCACTTTTGCAACTGTGCACAACACCACATACTTCACTATTTTGACTGCTGCTACTCAGCATGGCTTCCAGTTTACTTAAAGAAAAATCACTTAAATTCTCTGACAACATGTTGGACTCTGACTTAGGAACTCATTAAACAAGGCGAACATTTTCCCTCTCCCTTACAGGTGTGCATTATGGAAGCTCCTGTGATGTCATCAGATGAAGAGCCATGGTGGCATGACTATATGGATGTCTTGAATAATTTCAACTATTCTTATGATCAAGACTATGAAGATGATATATGTGACATGACAGAGTATCTAAACTTTGCAAATGTGTTGATCCCAGTTGTGTACTCAGTGGCGTTTGTTGTGGGAATCCTGGGAAATGGATTGCTGCTGGGTGTACTGATGAAGAGCAGAAAGGTCTGGAGCACAACAGACATTTTGATCCTTCACCGAGCTGTGGCAGACATCCTGCTGCTGGTGACGCTGCCCTTCTGGGCTGTAGCGTCTGCCAGTGATGCCGGATGGGTGTTTGGGACGTTCTTCTGCAAAGTCGCTGGAAGTGTTTTCACAGTAAGAGCTGTGCAGCAAGAAACACGATCTTAAACATGAAAAACACTTTCTGTGACTGATGTCTCTTTATTTTCAGATGAATTTCTATTGTGGGATTTTTCTCCTGGTTTGCATCAGTGTGAGCTACCTCCTCTCAATCCTTCCTTCTACCAAAGAGTTCATGAAGAAAAAGCCCTGGGTGGTTCAAGCCTGCTGTGTGGTGGTGTGGATCCTCTCCATTCTCCTCTCCGTCCCTGACTGGAACTTTTTAGAAAGTGTGACAGATTCAAGAGGAAATACCACCGTGTGTGTTCGTAATTATGCAAAACGTGACTTGGATGGCACATCCTATAAGATAGTTGCGCGATGGCTGTACCACATATTGAGTTTTTTGTTTCCTTCAGTTGTCCTGGTCCTCTGCTACTTGTGCATCCTGTGGCAGCTGCGGTGTGGCACCAGAGGCTTCCAAAAACAAAGAACTTTCAAAGTCATAATAGCTATTATGGCAGTTTTCTTTCTCTGCTGGACACCGTTCAATATTACCCTTTTGATGGACACAGTTGAAATAAGCAACAGCAGTGCAACACAATGTGGAACGCAAACATCTCTGGACAGAGCTCTAATTGCAACTTCTGTTTTGGCTCTCATCCACTGTTGCCTAAATCCCGTTTTGTACTTTTTTCTAGATGTTAAGTATCGGCAACAGCTGATGAGCATGTGGACCAAGACATCTGACAGCTCAGTTTTTTAAAGACTCTAATAGATTACCAGTGCACATCACTTAAATGAGAATACATTATAGCCCCAGTAACATTTTTCCTTTGTCTGTCTCTCATAACTTCATATTTAAATTTTTCTGGCTGCCAAGTGAAACTGTAATATGAAGAACTAAAGAAATATCTAATATCTTGTGTGATTTTTTTTCTTTTTTAAAAATGTTCTTGTACTTTGTTTCAGCACCACAATTATATAACAAATGTTTCAAAAACATTAGCGTAACTAGATAAATGAAAAAGAATCAAACAGTTTAAATAGTGAGTTTTGTTAAAGGTGAACATTGTTTGTGTCAGTGAGGCCCTTTCTGATTTGAACCAGTCACTGAGTTTATTTAACATTATGGCCTATAAATCTGCCCAACCCAACCGGGAATGTTCAAATTCCCAATTAACCATTCCAAGCCAATTCAAGCAATTATGGTGAACAGCCTCCAGCCCACATAACTCTAAGAAAAAGAGGAAAGTCACAAAATACTGATTTGTATCCCATTATCAATACTGCAAGCCAATTTTACATTTTTTTTTTATTATTATTTTAATCAGAGCTAGCCAGAGTTTATAAATGAAGTAATTCTGTGTTTTCTGAAAATGTTAATGACAAAATAAATTGTGGTTTTGGCTCCATATTTAAATTACAATGTCTAAAGGTGATGATTAGCCAGATTTTGTTTGAGAGTAAAAGAAATAGTTCCTACCCTTCATTTCTATACTCAGAATTAAACACAATAAATGAAAACTGCATTGACAACATGTCTACTTAAATAAATGAAATGATCAATAAAAAGTATTTTAACAGACACATTCTTACATGTAAAAATAAATGTTAAAAAATGACACCTACCAGTTATAGTAAGAAGAAAAAAGGAAATAAAGTACTACAAAAGTTTAAAGTTTCTATGAGTTTCCTGTGTTGCAGTTTGCTTGTTCCCATGGTGCCTCAGGGGGTTTTCTCCAGCTTATTCCCAAAACTCACAATGATTTTTTTAAGTGTGTTAATTAAGAACATACTTAGTGTGTGGGAGTTGTTTGGTCTTAAGATGAACAGATGTCCCCACTGTCTTTCCTCCCCTGCTCCTAATTTTAGATTGGTTTGTTTTACAAAATAATTTGCTATTATTTTAAGTTTATTGCAAGAAGTCTATAATAAAATACACACACATATATAGTATAATAAAATCCTGTGCCGTGTAGTTTAGTGGTGTGACATTATGTTGTGTTTCAGTAAAAACATGTAGTAAAAAAACATGCATCCTTCACAATCTGCTGTAAATGTCACTTAACTTTAATTTGTAAATAAAAAGTTTATGAATCTATATACAGTTCATTCTTTTACTTCCCCGTCTGTCCCCAACCTTCACCCAGGCAACAATATGCACCAAACCTTTACAGACTAGAGCGACAGGAAATGGTCCATAGAGGAAAAAAACAAAAAAAACAAGTAACCAGCATTAAAACTTTGACAAGAGACAGCTTCAACCAGGGACAATGTAAGAAACCAGCAGTGAAAACATAAACTGTGAAGGATCCTTACTTGATTCTGAAAGGCCTACAGGAGGGAAACTAGGGGAAACTAACAGGAAATGGACAAACAAATCAAACACCCCAGAAACACAGGGATCAGTGAAAGTGTAAGCAAGCAGAACAGGACATTAAAGAATACATAGCACCACCATGTGGCAGCTAGCAAACTGACAGTTCTTGTTTTGTTTTATTCTGCAGGTGAAAGTTGCTTCGTCTATGACTGAAACCTGAACGAGCAAATAAATTTTGGGGCCGAATTGATCACAGCAATAAAAGGGGCAGCACTGAGTTCTCATAAACCAGGAAAATACTTTCTCATAAATGTGAATTATGGAAGTTTCTATTAATTCATCAGATGAAGGTCATGGTGGGCAGACCTGGCAGATGACTTTGGGGTTGCTTGTAGTCTGACAGAGTATGAATCTTGAAGCAGTGTCTGTCCCTGTCAGAGTTTCATCAAAACTGGACACAGAAAAACTGGGAATGCTTTTCCCCAGTAGATTAGATTTTTACAACGGTATGTTTCTCTGTAAAAATATTATTTTGAAGTTATACGGGCCTGCTTCATTCAACATACATACGACATTCAGCTGTGATGTTAAGTTAGGAGTATTTTGCAGGGTTTTCACGTGTGAAAAGTTATTAAGACAGAACACACTTCTGTAGCACTGCTACTGCAGAAAACACCAGGAACTGTCTGAACAGGTAATCTTGTTAAACCATCACTTTGCATGTTTATCAACTGCCATTTCATGTACAAAACTCCCATAATGTACTCTCATATATTTTGAAGACTGTCATGTACTATTTCCAAACACTGTTCAGGTAAAATCGCTCAATCAGGTTTATTCATGAATTGTGCACAACTCAGAGAGCTCACAGGACAGTCAATAATGAAGCAAGTCTGAAACGGAAAGCAGAGCCAACACATGAGTTTTGTACAAAGGGATAAGGGATCCAAAGCATGGGAATCAGACTGGTTCCCATGCAGCTGGGGAAAAACAACGACCAACCTTGTGCATGTAACCCAAACAGCAACTTGGTGGGAATATACAGAACTTAGAATAAACATATAGCAATACAACTAGCAGGTATAACCTAACTGTAATTTTTCCACTACAAAGACCACATGTGATGCAACACATACTGTATCATAAGCACTTTGGCTTGAAACAGAATATTGTGCTTACAAATCGTAGTCTGAGCCACTTCTGACATTATTTGACATGCGCAAGTGTCTTTATTATAATTCCAAAAATAAATCACATACAGAGAGATCGAATGCCTATTTGTTCAATAATTTGCCCATGATTTGAGGCCTCGCTAATTTATTGTGACCCAGTGCAGAACTTTGCCAAGAATCTTTCTGTATCCTTTTCAGTCCCACTTTCCTTGGATAAATTGTCCAAATAATGAGAAACTCTCAAAGCTTTCTGTATCTTTGGAGTATTACTGTCACCAACTTTACTCCAGGGGCTTAACATTTCAGTAACAAAATCAACTTTCGTCAGACAAGTTCAAATAGGAATAATTTACTGTATGTGATTTTTCCAAACTTCCTCCAAGTACAGTTTATATAAGGATAACATTACTATATGTAGAAATTACATTTACCCTAAACAATATATTTCTAAAGACAAGTTGCAAGTCTTCTGTTTTGTTGTCTTTTGGGTGTAGTTTTACAATATTCAGTTTCTGTGATTTAAAAATATTTGTTGCTCTCCTTACTTTTAACCGAGATTTTAGTCTCATTTAAAAGTTGCTTTTCAGATCTGTCAAGTGAAACGATGGGCTTTGACAAGAAATGTTTTGGTAACTTGCTAGCTGAGCTGTGTAAAGAATAGAAACCACAGGCTTGATCTGTTAAAATGTACTTGCCTCAACTTGAACAGTATGGTTTTCTCACTCACTCTTTGTTGCTTCAATATAAACAGTATAAGTCAGAGACGAAACTGAAAATGATGCCGTTTTTATTATTATTGTTACAGGCATTTACATTCCTGCTCATAAGGCCTGGTGTGACACAGCAGCACCGTTCCCTTGTGGTCAGGGTTTGAGGTCCAACCCACCAGAGACGTGGTTTTATTTCTTATCTGCACAAGAGTTCTCGCCGCTCATTCTTCTGTTTAATCTCGCTTTAGACCAAATCTAATTTCTGGTGTCCATATTTATGAACCATGACATCTGTTAACTACAGTTTTGTAGGTAAATATTTAACTTTTTTTTAGATTGGTGTCATAAACTCTAGTGGAAACATAAGCTCGTATACTGTTATTTGTTCTTGCTTGAATAGCCAATCCAGTATTTACTTTCTTTATCTAGTGCATTTTATGTTTATAGCAGTACATGTAGCATTGGGAATACATTAACCAACTACTAAAATAGTCATTTTTATGTTTGATGTCAGATCTCTCTTGCAAATGAGATTGTGGATCTCAATGAGACAGCCTGTATAAGTCAAGGTCAAATAAAAAATAGTTGTTTATGTCCTTCTGAGTACAAAATGTACAAAAGGCAGCTCAAGTTGTATTTGTCCAAAAATACATCTAATTGCTAATATTTCATGTAGGTACTATAATTGTAGCTTAAAAATTACCCTGGAGTTGGGAGGAGCAGAAGCAGACAGACAACTACAAAACATAGCAACACACATTGTGAAATAAAGTGAATCAGAGGAAAAGGTGCTATTGTTTTACGTTGATGTCAGTAATGGAGATTGAAGTGACTTTATTTGATGGTGACCATGGTAGAAGTAGGGTATGTGATGAAGACTATAAATTAAGACTAATCTGATGACAACAACTGAAAAATATTGAAGATTTTTACTGAATCAACCATAAACGGTTATCTTTCTGCTTTCGATAGTCAAATTTGATCTAAATTTAACAAACCGATTTTATGGGGAAACAGATTGAAGAGTTATTTTATACTATATGGATCTGGACTGTAACTTTTTCAGCTCAATAAACAAGCCAAACCAAAGCATGAAGCTTCCTTCTGTTTTACAGAAGTAAATGATGGAAGGCTCCACGAATTTATCAAATCAGCAATCCAGTGTCAACCATGCTTTTAATTGGATTGGTTGTGATGCCACAGATGACATGATTTTGAAGCAGCTTTCATCCCAGCTCTACATCCAGTGATGTTTGCTTTCGGAAATTGGTCTGAATCAAGGTGAAGATGGATGGTGTTAAATACAAAAATATTCATGAGCAAAACCTGTTTCGGTCTGTCAGTGACTTGAAACTGGACAACAACCCAAAGATACTGTGAAAGTAACAGTTCTGCTGTTTAAACGGTAATGTGTAAATGTGTTACACTGGCCTAGTCAAAGCCACTCAGATATAATCTATCAGAAAGTCTGTGGTCCAATTTAAATATTGCTTTGTCTTGAGAAATGTGCAAAAATCCCATTAACATCATTTGGAAAGCTGATAGAAACCTATGCAAAACAACTTGCACTTGTAATTGTGGCTCCAGAAAGTACTGAATTTAGGAGGGTGAATAGCAATGTATGTTGAACTTTTCTGTTATTTTGTCCCATTTATTGTTTCCTTCACAATAAAAGGAAAATGGTGTAAACAGTTTCACAAGGTGTTTAAGATGTGGCAGCTGGAATGAATGGGGCACCTTTAGTCCCATCTTGTGCATTTTTGTAGAAATGAATATTCAACATCAACTACTGAAGTTCCTTTAAAAGACAACTGATGGTGCAATTTTCTGACATGTTCTCAGTTTATCAGTGCACATCGGTTTAATACAAACACAACAATGATTCAATAATGTTCACAATGCATTCACATGTTCCTTTAACCATTTACTGACAGGGTGGCAATTCAGCCCATTCACATCCACTGGAAGAAGCTTAAAGTATTTCTGGGTCCACACCAATCAAGAAAGTTATTTAATAAGTTTAGCAATGCCAGAGACTGATGGGCTCAGATTATCCCAGAAGAATTAACACTTGATTTCTACTTCAGATATCAGAAAAGACAAGCAGAGGTCTAAAACTAGTGAAGGGGTTGAGTAAAGACCTAGAGGTTATGTTCATGATAGTCTCATAAAAGTGCGTGGTAAATTTTAACCAGTCAAATTTCGGCTTTCTTCTGTAACAAAGTTGAATGTTGATCCCAAAGGAACTGGGAGAAATGTGCACATTTTAAGGAATCCCCTCAAACACTTTTTCAGTCTTTAAGAGCAATGTTTCCCAAGCCTGGTCTTCAAGGCACACTGCCCTGCATGTTTTAGATGTCTATCTGCTTTAAACACACCTGATTCAGATGCAGGCTGATAATCAGATACTCAAATCAGGTGTGCACCAGCAGAAAAAGACCTAAAATATGGGGGTTGGGGCTCTAATCGCTAATTTTATTCCAAAATTTAAGATCAATCTTCTTCCAAAGGTTCACATTGGCCTTTGATGCAGTAAACATTGTCAGATAAAACAAAATAAAGCTGGATTTAACTTTGTACAGTGAATAAATAGTGAATTATTTTCAGAATAGCTCAGTACTCAATGTGGTGAGACTGTGACTGTTATGTAAGTTTTAGACGTGTGTCTGTTAGCTCCTGACCTCAGACCAACTCCCCGCAGATTCCAGACTCTGCTACTGGCAACGAGTCAGCACAGCTTCATGCAGGCGTGCAGCTTGTATCTCTGTCAAACTTTGGTTTCAAACCACAAATGCAAGGGTGAATACGCATTAGGAACAGAAACATTTTACGTTTATTTAGCAAGAGTTGACTGTTTTTGAATCCTTTTGATTGTGGAAGATCAGTATTTTTTTCCAACTAAAGGGTCTGTGATGGTTTTGATATCTGATGTGTTTTCACTACAATCATTGGTCCTCCTTAATGTGTGCAGTCTCAGACAGTATTCTTGCCATGTTGGTGTTACTTTTACTTTCTGCTTTCACTTTGCTTTCACTTTGCTCCTTCTGGTTTTAATTTGTTAATCTGTCCATCTAAATTACCTTTACTCCTTTTTCTCCTTCAGTTTAAAATAAAGCCAAGGTTTCTTTAGTCATTGCCCAATCTGTTGTTGGGTTACCACATCCACCCTTATCGTTTTTTTGTGGTTCCCTTTGTTACAGTTTGGGTTATATTCAATTGCCATGTTCCTTCATATGATTAAAGCTATTTTAAATTTCTTCTTCCTGCCTCCAACTTTCCAGTTCAGCATTTGGTTTGGCAGTTTCTAACGTTGTGACATTTTGCATATTGATATGTTTCCATGATGCTGGGTGCATGCATACAACTAAAGTGTATTCTGCTCAGCAACACAGTAGCTATTGCAGCTAACGTAACTTCAAGATAACCTCATGCAATGTCTAAAGGTCAGCAAATAATTAAGAAATGTCTGATGTTTAAAGGACTTAGTTTGAAACCAAAAACCCCTTGATGCAGTTCTGAGGAAATCATTTACATTATTCAAACAGGAAGCCTGAAAAGGTGCAAAAACAAACACACATCCTAAACCACATTGGTACAGCAGGAACAAGCAGCTACATGTAGCTGATGAAAAAAGTGTGCTACATTATAATGTGAGAGAATAACCTTTAACTGATGCTAAAAAAAACCTTCAACAGTGTGTCTCCACACAAACGTTTCCTTCCGGCAGATTGGAGGGACTTTGAGTTGGCTCACTGTAAGTTTGTTGCTCCTGAAAGAGCCGACAGCAGAGCATTGTGAGCTCTTCCTCCCTTGAAACACTTGTACTCAGTCAATCTGTTTCTGCAATGCAAAGTAAACCAACCCTGTTTGCCTAAATTACAAACTGATTGTTCAAGTCAATCATCTGACCTTTTGACAAAGGCCAAATGCACATCTGGCACAGACAAAAGCTAGAGATACAAAAGCAGCTGAGTCAGTGTGTCTGTAGTGCAGGAAAGTGTTTGGTTTCTTTATGTCATTTTGTTTATGCATGAAGATCTTCAGCATGTGGAGAGAATGCAAGCATAACAGTGAAGAATGTGCACAGACCTGAACAGAGTAACGGATACCTTATTATAATCAGAAACCACCCCTGACCTAACTGTAATTTCCAGTCACACCACATTTAAACCAGAGAATACTGAAATAGATGAAGCTCTTATTTCACTCTCTTCTTAATTCAGCAAACCTGTAGGTTTCCTCATGAGACTTTTCATATCTGGTTTTGTCTTATCGTTGTACTTTCTTTTTGAGGCGGATTAATTAAAATGGCAGTGTTATCTCACAACAAAATGGTGACTGTAAAACATGATTTTCAAGATTTTCAAACAATTTCAAGGGAACAATGTTGAAAGAAACAGCATCGCAACGATACCTGAAAGGTCAGGGATACATTTAAGTAAAGGGTTGAAGTAGGGTTAGATCATAAAACATCTCACTGAGAACTGTGTAACCCGAAGAGCATTTCACAAATCAAGCAATAACATGGTTGTCAACTTAAACTGACGGGCGGAGCAAGAAGAGATTAACCAATGAAGAAGCCAAGAGGTCCAAAGCAGAATCTGTCACCATGACAACCTTTAGTCATGTGCTCCATAAATCTAGCTTTTATAGTAAAACATAAGGGGACATGAAGAAAGAAAGTCATCGGAAGTCTCGCTTGCACTTTCCCACAAGCTATTTAGTGGACATAGTCCGCATGTGGAAAAAGACGCCCAAATGAGAGCAAAATTAAAATTTCAACTACATGAATGAACAGAATTGCATGCTGTTTCAGATTTTGGTTTTGTGTTGATTTGTGTCTGTCTACAACCTTAAACCACAATATTAAAGCCTGTGGATGCAACGACAAAATCTGAAAAAGCTCAAGGTACATAAACAGTTTTGTAATTACTGATAACAGTTAATGGATTTGGCAAGTTTTCCAGTATTTCTCACCCATGTATAATATGTTTAAGTTTGTGGAATTTAATGAGGGTTTTCTTGAGGGTGAGGTGGAGCCCTCTCAAAATAAAAAACTAGGGCTCATCAGATCTAAGAGGCTGTCAAGAAACACCATTAAACCAGCAGTCAGTAATCAGCAGAGTTGTTTTCATCCTGTAGTCAGACATTAAATGTTTTTCTTCCAGAGGTAAAACTGTAAACAGACCTAAATATATTCATGTATTAGAAACTTAAGGTAAAAATGTTAAGAGTTCTTATCTGATTTTATGCTCTTCATCTGCCTTTACATATTCTTAACAGTCTTGACTCCGGCAGGAAATAGCAACTCAGTCCTAAAGACTAAGAAATGTCAGTCAAATATGAAGTGTCTAATCTTGTAGCCAAATAGCATTTCCCATAATGAGCTCATATCATAGGACATTAACTGTAAGCAAACTTAAATGACAACCTCAAACAGGAAGCAGAACTGAAGTCCAACCATTTCCCTCATGATACATTTGAAGAAGTAGTTAACATTCACCTCAGTTTACATTTATAATCAATGTGAGGGGTTGATCATAGACATTTGGTTTGCAGGTTATAGCTTGCAAACTGACTTAAGGGTTTATAAAGAATTTTGTTTTTCAGGACATTTACTTTGATCCCCTGCAGAAAGACTTTTTTTTCCCTCCAATGTCTCTGTGTTTCCCACCCACTTAACAGACCACGGCCTCAAACACAAAGCACACCACAGTCCTCTTCAGCATGCACAAAGCTCCACTATGAAACACAACCACACAGCTGGAACCGCTGTCCTCTCTGCTGGGGTTTCAGTCACCTGACAAATGACATCGGTGTCGTCTCTTATTAGACAAATGCAACTAATCCAAACAAACAAACAAAAATACAAAATGTGATGCCAAAAATAAATTCCTCCTTACAGCACTGAGCTCTTTAACACACAGCACTGCGCAATCCTGGAAAGGATGTGTTGCTTAAGATAAGAAAAGAGAAACCAAAGTATAAAACGGAAAGAGAAACAGTTTATTGGGTGTAACCGCCAAGCTTCTGAATACAATTGCTGAAGCTTTCCAGCTCTACAGGGATAAAATGTAACATAGTACACTTAATGAGGAAATAACACTGACAAGAAAAAGAGATTATAGCATTTGGCTCTGGTTTTCACACATGTTGCAATCAGAAGTATTCGAAATCCAAAGATTTTAAGGTTTCTTAAAGGAAACGTCTCTGCAAAGAGCAACATGTTGTTTCAATTGCTGTTTTATGAGTTGAACAAAAATAATCACACAAAAGCATGATTAAGTACTTCTGTGTTAGATAGGATAGCATGCCAAGTATTCAACCCACACCAATTGTTTTTAAATCTGACTGAACATTTTTATGTTCTTACGTGGAGATAAAACATTATCAATCCTCTGGAAACTCTTCATTCATCCCTCATTAACCTTATCTGTGATGCAAAATCAATGTGATTTGGAATTATAGAAAAGATTAAAAGAAGCAAATAAAAGGCCGACACCCAAAGTACCTTAGGGATAAGGATTTCTCCTAAAAATTTAACATCCTATAATACACCATTAGGAGCATTGTAAGGATGGGACAGCTGCAAATCTACTTAGCTGTGGTAGGAAGGCCAAAACTTCATCAACAACCATTAGCAGCTAACTAAGAAGGCCCAAGACAAACCCCAATGTGACTGCAAAACACCGGCAGGCCTGGTATAAGTGCTTCAGTGGCAACTTAAGACTTGGACTGAATATACAAAGACACCATTGCACAATTTCAAGACACACACTTTGATTGACCATACATCAAGACTACAAAGTTTAGGGAGATGATTCAATCCACTAATGAAGCCAAACTGGAACTGTTTGGACACCTGGATCGGGTGTATATCCGACATGGAAGACTGATGAAGAATGGTCAAGCATGGAGGTCAGTGACTGATGATGTGGGTCTGTTTATCAGAAACAATAGTTGCAATCTTGATCATATGGCCGACCTCGTGGATTTTAACAAACACCATGCAGGTCATTCAAAAGAGGAACATGTTGCTCTCTGTTGAAAAATCTAACCTTCTTATCACTGGACTCTCCAGCAAGGTATTGACCAGACGTACTATTCTGATTCAGTCATAGCTAATTTAGAAACAAATCCCATACGTGAGTTGTCTTTGACAAAAGATTAAAATTGTAATGACAATGTTTAAAATCTAAACAAGGCAGTAGCAGCACAGAGAAGCATAGTCAAACACAATTTCCATTTGAACTTTGAAGTTAAGTCAAAATAACTTGTATATAAAAACATAATTTGACATTTATTGTCAGTTTTCTTCATCCACATCCCTACAGTGTCTTGAGATAAAGAGGTTGAATATTTCTGATTGCAACCGTTATTAGTTAAAACGTGTAATGTGACACTTCTGCTTACTTGGCACATGTAAAATAACATATATTACATTAATATGAAACGCAACTATAACAATATAATATATACCGGTACATAAAAAAGACCTCAATACTTTTTAAGTAAAAATGACAAGCTTAGATTGTGCAGCAAGAATGTGAAATATTTCTGTGACCATGATGAGGCTTGGAAACTTTCATATTACACAATTTGGGTCTTTTCCCTTTTATTCTATATATTATTTATATCAACTTTCCACATTCCCACAAAAGTCTTTCGGCTTTAAAACTTCCCCTTTCTGAGCAGGAAATCCCTCAGGTGATGTCTGAGTCACTCCGGGGTAATTTTGTTGATCATTACTGGCTTCATTTATTGTTATGCACTCGTCATCTGGTTCATCTCCTCCTCTGAGCGACACTGGTCATGTGGCGCCTCCATGCCCAGCTCCCACAGTGAGCTCCTGCATTCAACCTTTGCACATGTAAGGACGCTGAATACTGCTTTCCGGAAGTTTCCACAAAACAAAAAGTATAAAGGAGGCCTGACGCAGGCACTGATGCAGCTTACAGCTGAGGTGACTTTCACAGCTGCTTTTAAAGAATTAATATGATCTACAAAAAGGTTTTTGAGAAAGTCTTTCGATGTGTAGGAGATGGTGTCTATAAAGAGGGTGATGTTGTATGGGATCCAGCAGAGTAGGAAAACTCCCACCAGAGATAAGATGAGCAGAACAGGTCTTATCCTGATCTGGCGATTGGATTTGCATTGTATCATGATGTGGGAACAGAACACAATTTGGATAAGTGCAGGGAGGAAGAAGCCGACTCCAAGGTGGAGCACACGTGAGATTAGCTGCCAGTCAACTTTAGTTTTGGGGTGAGAGTGAGCAGAGAGGGCTTTTCCTGGCATTGACTCAGTATTGACAAGAAAAATCCCATCCAGGACAGTAAGGGTGACAGAAATGAGCCACGCCAGCAGACAGCCCAGGATCGCCAAGCTGGTTCTGTGGTTTCTACACCGGCCGGCATGTATGGAGGACAGGTAGTGATCCAGGCAGATGCAAACCAGAAGAAATGCCCCCACATATAGGTTGATCTAGAAAAAGAAAAACAGCCAGAAGAAAACCTTTTATGAAAGTCTTTAATAATGTTCCCACAGCCTCAGGAAATTGACTGTTGTACACAGTCAATCACAGTTTGACTAGACTGGTTTGGATAATATGTCTGACATACTTCAAGGATCTTTGACTGGGACATATTCTTTAAATCCTGTTAAAAAGGTAAATAGGGCATCTTACCATCACTTCTGCAGCAATGTCAAAATTGTTAGCTTGTTATACTTACTGTATATAGTAATATTGTGTCGTTACGGGTTATATTTCTAACTTGGGGTAAAAGAAGTTAGTGCCAGACAGAGAGTTGGCGCTACATCAAGAAACCCGTTGAATATAATTAATTTCCTTACTTGCATCTCCCAGACAAAACCTGGAAATCTCAGATGTTATATAAGGAAAGTTCATGTTCCCAGAGCAGTGGGCTTGTCTGATAAGTGATCTTTTTTATACAGTAAACAGGATATAGGCAGCTGTTGCAGCCAAATTATTTCCACAGAAATCTCTTTCACTTTCACTGTCAGATTTCAACACAAAACCTACCTTAAAAAAAGCTCCACAGACCCTGAGGACAGTCTGTGAGCACCATCCACAGCTTTGAGTGGCATGGGCAGCATAGAGGGGCAGGGTCAACAGCAGCAGGATGTCCACCACTCCTAGTTGGAGAATAAAACTGTCCGATATTCTCCAGGGTCGCCTCTTCTGAGCCAGGACTGCCAGGAGAAGTCCATTCCCCAACAACCCAACGATCACCAATATGGAGAACAGAATTGGGATCCACACTGCCTTATCGACATCTTCATCTTTATATTTGTAGTCATAGTCATAGTCGGAGGGTTGAGTCTCGTTCAATATTCCATCCAAAATTACCATTGTAAGCTGATGAGACACAGAAACAGGAGAGAATTCAGAAGTGATACAGCTTCTCAGCACCTCAAAAACAAACATTTATAACCCCCAGTCTCTCTCTCTGTCTTTGCAACAGAGCAGAACGATAAAAAAAAACATTCCTTTGGGAAATCCAGCTCATAACAACATGCTGAGACTCACAATAGCCTAAGTGGTGCAATGTCATTGTGATGCAATTAAAAAAAAAACCCATTTCCTGTTAGTCACTCTCACATGAACACAGTTTTATAATTAAATATCAGTTTAAAATCTCTAGTGAGATTTTTCTGTTAAACAATTCAGTCATTTCATATGTAGTGTGTCAACTCCATGTCAAAAGTTTGTTGTAAAACATTATTTATTTGAGATCAAATCTGTCCTCCAAAAAACAAGTTGTGTGAACACATACCTAGGATGACATCACATTAGGCATAAGAGTTGTAAGTGTACTTAATATCTTTCCAGCTGCTTCCTCACGTATTGAGTGAAATTCCTTCTAAAAATTTGTTCACTGGAAATCCGCAGTAAAACTTTAAAAGTGCAGCGTTAGTCAGCATTATTTACGACAATACGAGAACAAAGACAGATTGAAAAGGAACTTCGGGGTTTATAAGAAAAATATAAATGCCCGCCATAGTGTACACAGATGCAGCTGATCGGCCCCATTCGTTTGCCTCTTGTGATGTCATCAACTCAGAGACGAAAAGGAGAAGGTTCTTTTTTTTAATCCTCCTCTGGGCTTTTTAAAGTAACGTGTTTTGGGAAATCATGAAGTGGGGAAACTCGTACTTTACAACCTCGCTGTGTTCGTGTTGAAAATGTCAATTCCAGCTACGCTGTCAACCTTAAGCACATTTACGATAAGCTTGTCTTGACGAAACTAAAAGGTAAATGCAAACGACAGTTTTCAGTAGCAGGCAAATGAGGCTGTGCGATCACTTACCGATATCCCCTGTAGGGTTTCAGCTGCAGTTTATAGAGGCGTCACCTCCGTGGTGTGCAGCGATAAACGCAACAGTTTGCAGTCAACTCGCCAGACAGACTCGGACAGTAAAACAGACGCTCCCTGTTTTTGGTAAGATGCCAGACGTTTTACAGCAGCTGACAAGCGGCTGTTAAGTTCCTGCGGGAAAACAGACCCGCTGCTCACAGACAGACCTTGTTGGTATTCTTAATTATAAGTCAGAGATCATGACTGTTTATTAACAAACGAAACCGTTCGTAGCGAGAGTTTGGGGGTGGATCTTCAGAAACAAAAAAAGAAAAAAGAAAGATATCAAGACTGATTTAGGAAAACGCGCACCTGCCGGAAGTTGTGCGTCTTTGAGGCAGATCTGGCTGTGAAGTAAAGTCACAGAATAAATTAATACGGACACACACGGACTTTAATTCTTTTTCTCACTTTGCTACTTTGGATTTTACAAATCGCTTTTTGTGTTCCTTTTTCTGTCAATTGACATGACCTAAAGCCTTTTGGCTGTATTATTTTTCAAAATAAATTCTGCAATTAAATATATTGACCTAAATATAAATATAAGCCTTATAAAAATTAACGCAAACAATTGTTTGAATTAGCAAGTTGCGATTTTTTCAGTTAACTGGAAAAGGTAATATGCCATAGCGAAATATTTTAAGACGCCACAGTATAATTTTGAAGACAACCTTTTCTCACTTCCGCAAACGTCACTGTTGAAGTAATTTGACATCCAATGTGTGAAAAACACAAAGCGATGCTGCACTAACAGGACGTTTCCACCAGAGGGAGCTGTTGTATCTGATGAAAAACAGACTTGTCACTTATTTAGCGGACAGTAAGGAATAATAACATTCATTCTTCCAGGTGAAATTTATTTAAATCAATGTAATATTTTAGTGGGAACATTGGGATTAAGTGAGGAATAATCTAGCTTCTGTCATTTCCCAATTATTGGGTAATAATAGATTGAAATCTCAAGGGTTTTATTGCATTGATGTTCTGTTTTCTAAGTGAATGTGTGGGATTTTTTTTTCTAGATATCAAAAACTTCCAAACATCGGTTGCAAATTTGTCCATCCTGCTTTTTAAATCTTTCTTGGAAATTAGATTATTTCCCCTTGATAGATTGTGAAGTGCAGGAAGTGATCTTTGCTTTTTTTGCAATACTGTACTGAATTTCTGGAGAGCATCACACTTAATAACTGAAGAGAAACGTAGCTCTAAAAGTAGGTTCAGAATAATAGTCCCAATACAAAATTTGTAACTTTTGGGCTTGTTGTATTTTTCCACTTCAAACTAAAACCTCTCACAAACACTGGGCCTGCCTTTCTCTAGTTTTACACCATGATTTCAGAAGTCCTCTTTCACGTACTTCCCATTTTGAACAAACCTTAATGTAGAGACAGTTCATCTTATGACACGTGGCATTAAATTTGTACAAAGATGACACAAAGTTTTACTGAGCATCACTTCAGGAAACTTGAGTCATGAATGGCACATATATGTAACACCGTCGGCCACAAGTACCATCAGTGGTGAAACCGTCGCTGTGAAAGTGTCTCACCAATAACACAGACACTACTTACTAAGCTGGACTTTAGTAAAGGGCTACAGAGGCAGTAGTCAAGGGGCCCCAAGTTGTTGTTGTTTTTTTTTTGGCTCTGTGAATTTATTTTCTTTAGATTGAATTTATGTTTTGCAAAAAGAAAATTTGCCAAAGAAGTGAAACCTTATGTTAACAATTTTTTTTTTCTGATTTTCATATTGATGGCTAATATACAACAATTTTGTATGTGAAGATATCCAGATAGCCAGACTTCTAAAGCAATTATGAATTCAAGCACGCCAGATGTTACCACAGCAAACCTTCAGACAAACTTTAAGTTGAAGACTTAAGTTGTATTTTGAAGAAGTGTCACATTAATGGGCGTGGCATAGTTACTGTAACATTTTTCAGCACCAGTTTCTTTGTAAAACCAACCATTTCGTAAAAATGTTGCCATATTTTAAAGTAACTTTGTAAAATGGGCAAAAAGATAATCATATTGCAAAATGAAACAAGTTTCATTTGAACATAATCCGTCCATCATAATGTGTGCACAACCTGGGTAAGCAACCATTACAAACCTGAGTCATTTTTAACTTCAAGACTTTTTAGTTTTAGTTTAAAGCCCAAAAGCAACATGACTTTAACTATAGGAGTTACATTTTTTTAACTAAAGAACAATTTCAATTAAACTTTTTAGGGTTATTGCAATTTTTCTTCAATTGGGGCTTCTGTTTTTATAGACTTTTGGACATCAATATAGAAGCTGTCTGTTTGCAACCTATTACCAAAACTTCCCAAAAAATGCAATTTCTTGTATTGTTAGTGTCATTCTTCGGCAAAATATCTTGCATACATTAAATAAAAATGCCTCGGATAAACTTTTAAGGCTAAAATTCTTACATTTACATTTTACAACATTGCTCGTATATTTAGAATTTTTTGGCCAACGTTTTTAGGATCCACAGTGGATGGTCTGAAGAGCAGATAGTCCTAAATCTGGCTGTGGATCGTAATGAGATGATAAACTGAATCTGAGCTTTTTCTGATGTTAGAAACACTTTGACATGTTTGAGCAACTTCTTGATATTACATGTATACTGGAGCATGACTTTGAATTCTGTAGCTTATAAAACAACAATGAAAACCTAAAATTCACCACAGCTGATTTGTTACTCTTCTTAGATTTTTTTTTTTTTTTTTTAAAGCATACACCATGACTAAATGTCCAATATAAGATCATTCAATTTGTTAAATTCCTAATTTAAACACTGAAAGCTCATTTGCAAAAAATGAGGTATAGCAGTAAGAACATTTTGCTGACAATGCTTTTATGTCTGAAAAAATATTGGTATTTATGCCAAGAAGATGTTCTTTTTTTTTTTTTTTGCTGACCTAGCACTGTTTTTTTGGCTTTAGGTTTAATTGCTGACAATAAATAGTATTTTTGCTGATAGACTGTGGGTATTATTGGGTTAACCCTCTACAAAAACAAGAGTAGGTGCTGACTAAATGATTTGTAAAGGTCAACTTTCATTCTGTCTTTTCATAGCATTACTTGCATTGACCCAGGGTTTGCACTTTACCTCTGCATATTCTGCAGAAAGTCGAACTACATACAGAGAAAAACACTTTGTCTTAGTTGCAAAAACATTTATTTCAAAGAAATCATCCATAAAAAAACATAGGGAAACTTTAATGTACAAAATCCAGGTTAATTTCCTCTTTTACAGCAGAGTTTTATGTTCAACATATCTATCTGAGACAAAAAAAAAACATCTCATGAAAAATAGTAAGATAAAACTTTAACACATCCAGCAATTTAATATATACAGGTGGACCTCCTGAGAATTGGACAAACAATAAACTGTGGTATATGAGTCTGATTGCTGAGGGTGAGGTCAGGCTTTAAACTGCTGAACAAGCTTTTTTAAGAAGTATGAAGAAATCCCCATATTTCTCAAGATGTAACCCATGGACAGAAAATCTGCACGTTCCCAGAAACGCTTTACAACTTCACCTTGTACAATCTACGCAGTGCTACAGTGTTGACAGTAAGTCATAAAAAACAACATAAAGAGAACTGCACTGACATTTAAGCACCAATGTTACATAAACAAACATTAATGTTGTTAATGAGAACATTTTCTGGAATTATTTTTTTTGAAGTTTCTATATTTCAAAACTCACCCTCCACCACTCACCCACATTTCTCTCTTCACCTCTAAACAATATCAGATCATGACAGAGTAGGAGGTATGTTCACTGTCTGCAGATGTTAGAGATCCTGTGCTCTTTCTAGATCTTCTCTCCTTCAACCTTTCAATTCCCACCCAGCCTCTCTGCCCAAGCATCTCCTTGCACATTTTCAGCAGCTCTCTCCTGAACTTCACCCCAACAAAGCCGTACAGCAGAGGGTTCAGGGCACAGTGTGAAAGCCCCACGCTTTCAGTAATCAGAATCCCAATGTCCAGCACATGGCCAAACTTGCAGCCCCCAGTCACCACACGCAGCTTCTGCAGGCTGTCTGCCAGCTGGAAGCAGTTGTACGGAGCCCAGCAGATGACGAACACAGATACCAACGAGATGATGAGACGGAGAGACTTGCGCCTTTGACGACGAGTGGCGTTGCACAGAGACCTGAAGATCTGGACGTAGCAGTAGAGCATGACGAGCAGGGGAAGACCAAAACCCAGACTCAAGCTGACAAGCTGCAGGCTCACCTGCCACTGGTCGGGATTATCTGTGAACCACACTTGGCACACCTGCATCCTCTCGTTGTCATTAAGGTCCACTTCCACCACTTGTTTGAATGCAATGTCAACTCCACTCAAGCCGAGGCACACCACCCAAATGGCTGCACATGCAAACTGAGCGTGGCAGGTGCTGCGTTTCCACCCTGACCTGACAGCGTGAACGATGGCCAGGTAACGGTCGAAGCTGATACAAGCCAGGAAGAGGATGCCGCTGTAGCGGTTCAAAGAAAAGAGAGCACCAGAAATCTTGCAAACTGCTGTGCCAAACACCCACTGATTGACCCACTGCACTGCAAACAGGGGCAGAGTGAAGGCCAGCAGGAGGTCAGAAATGGCCAGGTGCAGGAGGAAGGTGTCTGTCAGGGAGAAGGCGCAGGCTCCTCCACTCTGGGAGTTTCTGTAGCGTCTGATCACACACAACACCAAGACATTGCCAACAACAGCCATGACAAAAACCAGGCAGTACACAATGGGGGAGTAGTTCTTCGCAAAACCATAGATGCTCTCTGGATTGCATGGAGGTGCAATCACCTCATCAGTTCCTGGAGAATCGGTGTCATAAACGCCATCACTCTGATCATCCAAAGGAGAAAAGAAGATCTCAGTCAGATTGATGAATTTCTTATCTATATTATGAATACATTTTTATCTGAAGAAATAATTTCTGTTAAAATAACACAATTTCCTTGATAATAAAAAATCTATAGCAAAACTAGAATGATTACGAAATGATTATTAAAGTGTCTACTTACACCATCATAATAATCAGCTGTTGTCATTGAATCCATGTTTGCAGAAAACAAAGAGGCAGCAGAATATCCAAGAGCACACTCAGCTCAAAAAAGCATCAGTTCAGCCTCTGAGTCTCAAACGACAAGGGATCAGAAAGAAGAAGTCAAAAATTCAGGAACTGAATCTTTGTACACTTTGGACAGATGTGCATAAAACTATAGTAGGACTGGATGACTGTGTCAAGGAAATTGTGACATATTTTTAAGACGTCTGCAGACAGCTACAAGAACTTCTGCTTAGTTTAATGTGAATATGGAACTTTTCAGGACGTATGCAGATTTTTTAAAATATTTTTACAGCATTCAAACTGCATCTTACAATACCAAAAGTGAAAATTTGGAATTCACAGAAAAGCAGAAATAGCTTTTACTAAATTATAAAAAAAATATATTATTCTCTGGAGAAATGAAAGCGCTTGCTGGACAGAAACATCAGTCTTGTTTTGCTCAGCTTTGGTTTGTAATGTTTAATGCCACACTCTGTCTGCAGCAGTAATCTTATACACATTTATAGAAGATTTTTACTAAATGTTCTATAGTTTAAAAAAAAAAAGATTAGACTGTCGAAATTGAACTCATTTTCAATATTTACTCAAGAGATTTGAAGAAATGTAAGATAAAAAATATATATTTAAAAAAAGACTTACCTACTCTTGAGATTTTGTAAAGAAGAAAGGATGTGACCTAATGAGGCGCAGACGCAGGGCAAACTAAACCAACATATCATAAAATTAGCAAGAGATAAACAGAAGAGGATATGAAGTCATTTGCACATATATGTGGTTAAAAAGTCAATATGCAGGTGTTCAGATAAGAGCATTTTGGTTTTTTTACATTCGCCATGCCATCTGTCTGGTACAATTCAGCTGAAAAGCAAACATCTGCTAAAAGGAAATATGCAAAAATTGAAAAAGTTGCAATAATCCGGTTGCATAAGAATATGCATCCTGACACCAATACTTTGCTACACCACATTGATTCAGTTCCACATGCCATTAATTGTATACCCTGTTCAGATGTGGCATTATCATGTGCTTTGGGTGATTCTAAGTGAAAGAGTCAAACACTGAACATTCATTTCTGACTGATAGCATCGTAGGTACCTTGCGGATGAACACATATCCGTATGTGCTATGTTCCAGAGACGGATGCCAACTAACAGCAGTACTTCTGCAAATATAATCTTTGGTATAAATCACTGTTATACATTTAAATGACCTCTGTTGTGCTGGTGTTTCCAAAACACGACGTTGACGATGATGGTGACTCCTGTATTGCCCTGCAAGCAGTGTGTTGCAGATTCAATCCCCGCACTGTTGTGTCCTTGGCAAGACACTTCACCCACCTTACCGGGTGGTGTTGGCAGCCACAGCTGTAGCTGTCCAGTAGCTTGCTACCATCAGTGTATGAATGGGTGAATGCTTTGGGGTGCTCTGGACTTGATATGTGTAGGCCATTTGTTATTTTAAGCCTGTCTGATGGGCTAAATATTAAATATTGTGCACCTTAAAGTTCTGTGTCAGTACATCACTAAATGTTTCAAATTGTAAAGCACAACTGCAGTAAAACAGCCAACACCTGATCCACACTTTTGTCATCTTACACACCTTGTGGTGTCTAATCATAACTGGAGATTTCACAAAGTTCAACAATTTTGTCCTCTGGTCTGGATGAGTGAGTCTATAATGTAGTGACTGTGGCAGGTTCAAGAAACAATACAGTTAAACTAAATATAGAAAAATATTTCTCATGCATTGTCCTCCACCTATTTCTACTAACTCCAACAAGTACAACTTTTAAATAAGAAAAAATATTATATTTAGATAATTGTTGAAAGGTATTTAAAGCAATTTTTTTTAGATTAGCCATTAGTAACATTGTAAAAAGAAAGTTTCTTTTTCATCAAAACCATTCCAGTTAATGCTGCTGCTTAAAGAGAAAAATATGTCCCAAAATGGACTGAGAAAAAAAAAAAAGCACTGAAGAAAATGGTCTTTATTCTATGGTATGGTCTACAGTTATGCAAACTGGTTGTTGCAGCATTTTTTAATATTTGTTCCTGGAATACATTTTTGTTTTTTGTTCAATTTTACAAAATAAAAGTTAAATTGGTGACAAAAGTTTTTGGTTATTATGGTCTTTGGTTTTAAAGTCTTAGAAACCTTGAATTTTAGCAGGTTTGCAGATTTTTTATGCTATTTCAGTGCATTTGTCCTCTACAGTTTTTAGAAAATTCCCAAGGAAAGGTAGGAAGGCGGAGTTCAGACAAACACAAGGTGACAAAGCTCAGTGCTGCTTTAAACGTACATATGAGTCACACAGTGAGCCACAGTCACCAACTGGGCAGACAGAGCAATAAAAAAAATAATCCAGCCTATTATTTTGGAGTAACAGTGTAATTTTTTTTTTTAACCAACAGATGCACTGACTTTCTGAGGAACTGAAGACTCCTGTGGTTAGACTTGTTTCAAGAAAAGCATCTTATCTGAGGGTCTTCTCGTAAAGCAAATGTTGTGCAACACCCAGCATGCTGTGCTTTATCAAGAGAAGATCGATGTTCATACTCAACTGATGTATTTTTAGATGCCCTTGTCTTTGATGGGGGCCAGATATGTATATGTTGCAACAATTTTCAGTATGCTTCCGATATTCTTTTATTTTTTCTTGATCTGTACACAAATACTAATATGCGTTACTGACGGGAATAAAGCAAGACACAAGCTGGTTAGAAATTAGCTTGTCACTGCTCTCTGGCGGTCAGACTCTGTAATTGAGAATTGTTGTGGCTGAAACATTTTGATGTATTTCATTAAAGAACTCGCATGTTTAAGAGATTTTGTAGCTAAAATAGCATCTACAACTTTGATGAGACGTTTATGTCCATACATGTTTAATGGGAGTTGTATACACTTTTTAAATATTTGGAGGAAATGCTCAGATTTCCTAATACATGTTTGTACAGTAAGAAAGAAAAATAAACTGCAGTAATTTAGGATGTATAGTAGGTGGCACGTTAAGTTGAATACAGGTGGTGGCAAAAACCTTTGCTTTTCAAATTATTATTGATACTGAGAAAAGCTTAATTTGTCTATACTTATGTTGCAATCAACATGATTTGTCTCCATTGCGTTAGTTTTTAACATAATATTGTTATGTTAAGAGGTTGTAATACACAAAAGATGCTTGTAGCACTACAGATGGTAGTAAAAACCTGCTGCTAAAACAGGTGCTTCTAGCTAAAAATACAGTATTAGAGTAAAATCAATATTCAGCACCATTGGTCCAGGTCCAAACTAAAAAGGAATATACGTGATTAATGTCTGATATTTGGGATGGTATTGAGGATTTTAAAATTATCCAGGAGAGGAGAATATATCTAAAGACGTTGCAATTAACAGCGAGTGTGTGTGCGGTTTGGTTTCTCATTCTGTCTCTGTTCTGTTTCCAATGGGAAGTAGTGATGGAGTGAGCACTGGACAGGTCAGCAGGTGAATGGTGTGGGATCTAGGAGGGCAGCTACAAGAGAAGCAATGGGACTTGTGGTGAAGGTCCAGAGGAGGAATTTCTCAACTGACAGAAGAGATGATGAAGGTAAACACCTTCAAGAAAGAAGCTGACTGTAAGGATGGAGGAAAGACAATGGTAAGCACTCATACTTGGACCTAGCAAGTGATAGAATTAGAGAGCCTGATTACCACATAATGTGAGAAAACAATCTAGACCTACTTCAGAAAATTTGCTTCTCTTTTAGTTCCTCTTGGTTAGTCTTGATGAGCTCCAACTAGTGGCCACTCCTGTTAGCAACACCCTGCGAAGATGGAAGGTAGGAGAGACACACACACACACACACTCTCCTGCACACAACTTTCTTCATAACAATAATTCTTACATTTTTTTTGAAAAATCCACAACATGTTTACAAATGTAGTGGAAGGACAGAAAAAACTTTTCCCCTGACATCACTTTCAAATTACGTTATGCACATCTAGTCATGCTGCCAAAACTATGCTCAGCAGTGGGGCCAGTGTGTTCAGGGTGAAGTATTTTTCATCGCACAAAGTGTTTTCATGCAAGAAAGTAGAATTGTGGTCTCATCTGGCCAAACCAGTTTCTTTCAAATGGGCCCAAGTCCTATGACCTCCTTTCAACAAAACCTTCTCTAATTAATTCTCTCCTCCCACATGTTACCTGTTATTTTCATCTGGGCAGGTCTGCAGTGGCATCAAACATATTCGATGTTAAGGTTCTGAATTAAACAGCGTCTTTTAGACGTTCAAAACTTGGGTTTGTTTTACCTGTCAGGCATGATCTACATGAACAATTATCTATACAGAAATTATAGAATTACCTATTACACTATTAACAAATGAAATGTTTGTAAAAGGTTTTGGAAAGCATTGATTATATCCTTACACTTCTCAATTGTATGCTACCTTTTGTTAGTTTGTTACATTAAATCACATGAGATAAGTTGAAATTTGACGGCATACAATGGACAAAATGTCAAAATGTTTGAGGGGCATAAACACAGGTGTAAGGCACGGAACATTCGTGCAGCTTTTTCAGACATACAGTATAAAGTTCAGTTGTGAAAACAAATTTTATCATTATAATTTTTGGGGGTCTTCTGTTCAGTGGCAGACAGTACAATCCCAATGTACAGTTTTTCATATATTCTAGGACCTGTTTGCCAACAGAGGAACAGCGTTTGTGCTTCCTTGTTGAAAGATTTTTGTTTTATAACAAGACTCTTCTGTCCTTGAGCATCACAATTCATTTTTTACTCTTTGTTCTTATTATACTCAGCTCGACCCTCAGTATGTCAACACACCACACCTCACCAAAGTGGCTAAAATATAAATATGCACTTGAAGCCTTCTTTGTTCCTTAACTACATTTTACTGACAAAGTCCAGTGAACCCTTTCAAAACCTGCAATACGCCCTAAAAGCTAAATGACTCTTTTCTATACATAATGTTTGCACTTGCTTAGATGGTCAGACTGTTTGCTATGTGATATCCGCAGAAACTGTGCTTTGGGTTGTGTCTGTTGTCACGCCGGATATAAAAGCAGTTGCTCTGCTTTTTCTCTCCAGGGATTATTTTCTGACTGTGGCCATCTTCGACATCAGAGAAAATACTTTGAGACACAAGGAAGGTAATGTCTGACATCTGTTTTGTGTCTATTATATTTTCCGTCGTAGATGATATAAAGTTAAACTTGCTGGTTGATAAGCTGAATAATTACAAAAAAAGTCTGAAAATATTGAAACTCTTCTTTTCTTTTGCTTGTAGCCATGGCAATCCAGTCTAACGTTGTTACCTCTCAACCTACCCAGTACACAGTAACAACTGGACGTTCTTCAGACTGGAGTACAAATGCGTGCGACTGCTGTGATGACTGTGGCATCTGTATGTGTTTTTTATGGGATTGTAAAAGGAAGCTGGTTAAGTTTTCTTCTCCATTAAATTTGAATTTTTATTTGTTTATCTACCTTTCATCTAAAGGTCTATGTGGAGCATTTATCCCATGCATCCTTGGTTGTAAAGTGGCTCAGGATAATGGGGATAGCTGCTGTCTACCTTTCCTCCCAGGTGCCATGATTGCTTTAAGAACAAGCATACGCAGCAAATACAACATTGAGGTGAGTGGAAAAGTTGCTCATTAAACAAAACAAAGGAGAACAAAAATAACATGCTAAATTCAAAAAAGAACCCATTTTTAAAACTATGTTTTAAATATAGGGACCTTTTGTGGGTGTAAGACCTTAACTATATTTTATTTGTTAAACTTAATATTAATTTTTTACAATCTGTGTGATGTTTTTGAATTTTAGGGCTCTGTGTGTGACGACTGGGTGGTCATGGCCTGCCTGCCTTTATGTGGACTGTGTCAGATGGCGAGAGAGCAGAAGATGAGAGGATAAACAGATTGCTGATTAATAAGAACAAAAAAAGAAAAAAATAGCATTGTGAATGTGATCTAAGAAAAAATAAAGACATTTAATGTTTTTTATTTTTACCTTTTTAATGTAAACATATATTGTATTACTTTAACATTTCTTACTATTATACATCTACTTTATAAGCTGGGAATTGTACATGATCTAAAATGAAAGCAGGAATACAGAGAGTTAAAACTAACCTTATAGAGTGACAGTGTTGAATTAACAATAAAAAAGACAAATAGAAGATAGTGACATTTAAGGCAGTACTGGTCCTTTCTTTTGCAGAAATAGTTTTGGACAATTAAACATATAAAGGTTTAAAAACATTATTGAGAATTATTTTATTTAATTATGTTTCAATAGTGCACCATGTTTTCTTTACAGCGATGTTTTGGACTTTTTGTATTCACTTGTACTTACAAAATCACTGGTATTTCAATAGAACAAATGGGAAATAGCAAATTGTGGGTTTCATTTATTTTAATGTCATGTAGTCTTGCTTTTTCTGGAAGGACTTCAGTGGGCTGCCACTATCTTCCTCTTTCTGACTAAGTCCGTGTTTTCAGTCATGTAGCGATACAGCTGTCTGAAGGAACAAGGTGAAAGGATCAGGGTTCATTTGAACAGGTAAGAAAGTATTTTAGTAAGTTTTATGTATTTTTTCCTTCTAAGGTCAGTCTGACACACTAAATTTACTAATTTGCTGTAAGAGATAAAGTAAATGATTAAGTGAATATGCTACTGTGCCTTTAATTTGATAGGGATGTTACATTGTCACATGACGGGTTTTCACAATAATAGGTTATTTGAGGACACACTGTACAAAAGGTTTACTTGTTTACTTATATCTTTATTTTGCAACTTATGCTACTCTTGGACATTTTTCTCTGACTTGATGATAAAAGTTTGAGATGCAGGTTAGTTACAGATTCTGCTAACAACTTTGGAAATTCTCCAGGCTAAAGTAAGAAAAAGAAAAGCCTCTAAATATTAAAATAGTCTTGTGTGGGTGACTAAGCTAACAGTTAGTCTTACCTATCATCTGTTGCTGTAAATAGTGCATGTACTGGCTTGGGATTTTCCTGGTGTTTAACAAAAATAAACACCACTGTTCATATATCATGTTTCACATGATGTATATCTCTTTTCTTTAAAAAGAAAAAAAAATGATATATCCTTAAAGTGTAACTAATGTAATATAAAGATTATTAAAGTTATAATACTGCTATGCAAATACTTGAAGTATTATAACTACAAGTATAGTCCTGGTCAGACTAAAGCAATAATGCATCATAAATGTCTGCCAAATTTAGTAAGAGTTATAGACCTTATTGCACAGAATATTTAGGGTTATTTATGATTCCCAGGTTGTGCCTTGTGAGCTGATAATAGAAGTTTATTTAGTCAGGCTATTTTCTCTGGTATCATACTGCAATCAACTGCTTAACAGACATACTCCAAGTACAACAACTGCAGTTTTAAAACAGTAATAAAGGTAATTGAGGGTTCCTAGTTTAGATTCCATTCCACTAATGGTAAATACTAATCAGTATTTTCTAATTGAAAGATTTGTCTTTCTAAAGTTAAAAGGAAAAAATGAAATACCACAAATGTGCAACAATACTGTGGTGCTCCTAGCTCTAACCAGCCAACGAAAAGTCTGGTTACTTTGGCACTTTCTCTGGAATTTAATTGAAATTACTTTGAATTGTAGGATAATTTACAATTTTGTAGTTGTAACTATGTTGGTGTGCCTTGATATTACCTACTACCAACAGTAAACTCTCATTTAATTGATATTTGGTGAGCAAAAACAAACAAGTTTGAAATAAGCATTGTGAAGATTCCAGTTCCATGAGGTAATTATACAAATGAGAGGCAGAAAAAGAGGGAACGGGGAGTGGGGATATGAAAGTATTGAAAATAGGAAACAGTGTATTCTTTTTATCACAAGGTTCCACTTTCATGGCAAATACAACCACGCCTGAATCATACAACTCCATCTGAAACTACAAGGAAAACAGGTAAAACTGAAATTTTGTCTTTGCATTTACAACTATTGCTTTTTTAATCATTGAAGTAAGTATTTAACACAATCTGATTTGAAATTAATCTCTGTTCACAGATTTCTCTTCTACATTCAAGTGCAGCTACATTGAGGTCCCATCTGACATCACAAGAAAACCAACAATGGCAACGTTCAAAACCTTTTGAAATCTGTTTTTCTCCATGTCGTCTAGACAAAATGGCCACTCTGAATTATCAGCTTAGGCTGCTTGGACTTTTTCTGTGTGCAGTTCAACTCATCAGCAGCTACAGCTTTAAAAGCTGCATTGCAGATCCATACTATATCCTGACAAGTTTCAAATGCCAAAATCGAAACTACACAAAAATAATTGATATAGTAAAAGATCTCCCTGAATCCGCTGTCAATCTCACAGCTTCTTTCAACCCTGTGCAGCACATTCCCAACAACAGCTTTGCTCATTTACCAAACTTGCAGTATCTCAGTTTGGATAAGAACCAGCTGAATACTATTGATCCTTTGGCTTTTCAGACACTGCATCAACTTAAGCATCTAAATTTGTCCTTTAACAATTTGTCACACCTCAGCCCTTCATTGTTTGAGGACCTGCATAACCTCACCACCCTCTCGCTGACAAACAACGTTTTAAAGGTATTGCCTGAAGACATTTTCTCCAATGCTGCTAATCTAAAAACCTTAAATCTCAGGAATAACAATCTTACTCATTTTGCTGCAGTTGTGAAGTCTGTATCACATCTAACAAATCTAACGATCTTAGATCTTTCCTCCAACAACTTGACTTCACTCAGTGATTTAAATATATCTCTACCACAATCCCTCAAAGTTTTAAACCTATGTAGAAACAATCTGCATATTTTGGGATGTAATCCATCACTCCTCAGATTCATCCAGGTGCTTGATCTGTCATTTAATTCAAAGCTTTCCACGACAGCTTTCGAAGGAGTGGATTTGAGAAACGTAAAGATTCTCCAGTTGCGGTCAACAAGTGTCAAGGCAGTGGAGCTTTTAAACATCAGCAACATCAATGCAGGTCATGTTGTTTTCTCAGGGATGGGTCTAAAGAATGACAGTCTACTTGTGGATTTATGCACAATGCTGAGAAGAAAGATGAGTTGGATTAAAAATATAGATTTAACACATAATGGCATTCATAATACAACAAATGTTTCCATGTCCGTTTGCCCTAAGATCATTGGAGCTTTGGATTTATCCAACAATGATCTGAAAAAAGTACACTGCTTGGACTTTTTAGGCAAACAAGTCAGTATCAAGACGTTTAATGCGGAGCACAACCATATTACTTCACTCGAAAGCTGTAAAAAGACCCATTTTAACAACTTAAAAGAACTGAGCTACCGTTACAATCGCATCCTCTCAGTCAATGGATATGCTTTCAGTCACATGCCAAAGATTGAGATGCTACAGCTAAACATAAATAATGTTGCTTTTCTCCATCGCAAAGCCCTAAGAGGGCTGAAAAATCTTAAGATCCTCCGACTGGACAACAACCTCCTTACTGATTTGTTTGATGACACATTTAAAGATAATTACAACCTGCAAATACTCAATCTGCGCAATAATCGCATTTCTGTCATATTTAATGGGACTTTTATGAACCTAAGAAATCTAACTACATTGGACCTTGGAGGTAATAAGATAACCCAAATACATTCTTCTGGCCTTGATGGGTTAAAAAGTCTTTCAAAATTCTACCTAGATGGAAACAACCTGAAACAAATTGACTCGTCACTCTACCGTGCATTCCAAGACACACTTACAGTGCTGGATTTACAAAAAAATCTCATTCATTTCTACAAAAAAAGTGTCATTTCACCATTTGTAAAACTCAGCAAACTCAGAGATCTGAAACTGGACAGCCAGAGAAATTATGGCCTTGTTGTTTTACCTCAAAATTTTTTCAAAGGACTCCACTCGCTACAATCGTTGTACCTCACCAACAACAAAATAGATTTTCTTCCTCCTGAAGCTTTTGATGATCTGACAAGCTTAAAATTCCTCACACTGGATAACTGTTGTGTTGGAGTGGCCCAATTAAAACCAGGAGTCTTCAAGAATGTCAGAAATTTGACCAGGTTGGTTGTAGAAAATATGGGAATTCAGAACTTCTCCAAGGATGTATTTGGGAATCTTACACAGCTACGCATGCTTCAGCTAAATCGTAATGTGATGCAGAGCATTTCTGTAGATGCTCTTGAGAGTTTACCTAAACTTCAGTATCTTGACATGCGTAATGTCCCTCTTAGCTGTACCTGCAAAAACAGCCTTCTGCAAAATTACACAGTAAATAACCCAAATGTTCAGATAGTCTATCTCTATGAAATGAAATGTCAAGCGGATAAAAAATTCAAATTTCACAACTTTGATACAAAGGTTTGCTATATTGATCAAGGAAAGTATCTGTTTTTCAGCACTGCAGTTGTGATCTTTCTATTTACAGTCTCTCCTTTACTTTATGTCAAACTGTACTGGAAAATCAAGTACAGCTACTATGTGTTCCGCTCCTGGTTTAGTGATCACTGGAGCAGACTCAGGGAGAAGGAGGAAAAGTGCACATATGATGCTTTCATCTCCTATAATTTCTCTGATGAGGAGTGGGTCATGAATCAGTTGTTGCCCAACTTGGAGGGAAATGGATCGTCTTTTAAGCTCTGCCTGCATCACAGGGACTTTGAGGTGGGTCGCAACATTGTGGACAACATCGTCACTGCAGTGTACAGCAGCAGAAAAACCATTTGTGTTGTGAGCAAAAACTTCCTCCGGAGTGAGTGGTGCTCTCTGGAAATCCAGCTCGCAAGTTACAGGCTCTTCGATGAACACCGCGACGTCCTTCTGCTCGTGTTTCTGGAGCCAATTTCTGAGAGGCAGCTGTCATCCTACCACCGCATGAGGAAAGTTATGTTGAAAAAGACCTATCTTCAGTGGCCTGGCCCTGACTGCACTGATCCCTCACAGGCCCAAGAGCTGTTCTGGAGTCAGTTACGCAGGGCAATCAGAGCAGGCAACAGACTGGAAACCGAAGAAAATGACACAGATGAAGACTTTGCTCGAACCAGCAATGAAACAGGAAATTATAAGAAACTCTTATCGGACGATGAAGATTATTTGCAACCTTAAACCTGTCCCCTTTCTTTATTTACACAAAATATGTAATGCAATTGTAAATGTATATAAATTATTTTTTATCCAGACACCAATAGTATTTAGCATGTTATGATCAATTTATTTTTATGTTCATTTATATTCTTACAGATTCTCAGATATTCTGTCATACAGTTTTTCCACAAATGTACATCTTGTTTGGCAGTCACAACAAGTGAGAAACAACTTAGAAACAACTTCCAAAACAGCATTTTCTAAACCAGAAAAAAACTCTAACTTCTTAGAGAATTGTACACTTTTGTGCATGTATTTGTAATGTAGCACTCAGCATAATAAAAGGTGTTTTAAAGATGCAAACAATGCATAATTGGTTGTTTCCCTTTAATGAACATAAATTGAACCAAAATAGTTTCTGATGACACCTATTGCTTTTTTCAGTTTAACACTGCTTCAAGTAAGCACACATGAATACTTTGTCTTGATGGTACAAAACTCAGAGAGCAATGTCAGCAGGCAGTTGTCCATTCAGAGCTTAACCACGTGTTAGTATAGTCTCATAGGAGGAAAAGACCAGTGCGCCGGACTTGGTAAGGATGAAGATGTAGGTGCCAGGTTTCTTTCAAGCATGTGTGATGGGGGGTAGTGCATCATGTCAGTAGGATCGGGCCGGAAATTTTGGTGAACAGGTGAAAACTGACCAAAAGCCTGTAAGTGATTACTCTGCGGTTGACGGTGACTTTTTGATGGGAAGAAGGGAGCAAAATAAAACCTGTCAGTTTTAGATGGGTTCTGTTCCTGGGGAAAACCATGCAGGTCTGCTGAATGTCTGACTTGGTGGGAAAAGAAAGGCTGGGCGTTGCTATGATGTGGCTGTTGAGCACTGAGCCGCTCTCTCAAGTTCCTAGTTTGGTTCACAAATTTGTTTTGAAACGAATCAAGCAAATCTGACTCTTGAGTTTTACATTTGTTGGTTTCCCAGAGTTCAGGCCCTGAGACATTGTCTACTTGGTATGATATGGGAGAGTGAGCAAACAAGTAACTCACTGAGGTTCCAGAAGGCTTAAAGTCCATGTGAAGAAAGGGAGAGAAACCAGGTTTAAAGGTTCCATCCAAGGGTTTGACAAAGGTGTCCACAGGGCTTGCCAACTCTTCAGTAATCTTAATAAAAAAATAACAGAGAATATAGTGTTTAACATTAAAACACATTTAAAGAAATATAGCAATAAAAAAAGTTAAAATTAAGTTTGAATGAAAAAGTCTAAAGACGAAAATACCCACTTTCTTTTGTTCTCTCAATCCTGCTTTTTTGCTTTGTAATGCAGTCTGACATATATAAATCTGAAGCAATAATAAATATTGAGCTGTACCTCTGTGTTTGTAATGATAAGGACTGTAGCTTTAAGATCTATACCTGTTGTAGATTGTTGCGTGTCTGAGGACTGGATGTCCAGCATAAATGTTCACTTCCTGTGGTTTTCACAGATGCATCTGAAAGAGGGAAGCAAAACTCAATAACTGCTATAAATCCAAGAAGTATATACTACTGCTTTATAAGACAAACTGTAACTATGCACATGTATTGTGTCTGTTGCTAAGCTACAACTCATGACATGAAATAATTTTCAACCCTGGTTGAGGGATCAATACCATTTGAAGCTGTCATAAATAAAACCAAAAACTGGATTAATATTTTCTTCAACTACATTTGCCCCAAAACAAATCCCTTTTAAATAACCTACTTTCAAAATAGTAGGCTATTTAAAACCTAATTTAAAAATAATTAAGAAAACCTTTGAAAAAGATATATTTTTTACTTCATTGATTGATTGATGTGTTTCCATGAAAAGGTTTAGGATATTTTTAATGATTGCTCACTACAGAGCACATCATTATGTAACGATACTGTTCAAGGCCAAAGATTGCCATAGTATGAACATGAAGAGTAAGATGACCAAATTTTTCTGTTTTAAAAAGCCATCAAACTGATGACGTGATCAGAATTAAAGGGTCAAACTATGAACTACTATTTTTTTTTAGAAAGTTAAATGATAAACATAAAAATTAAGTAAATGTTAATTCTTTTTACCTGTAGGACAAAGCGTGTTGTCCCCCATCATGTGTTCTTGCTCAATTGAGGCCTGTGAAGGATCTTTATAAAATCTAAGCAATTGATGCATCTCCTGGAGATTTGATTGTAGGTGGGGCCCATGTCTCTCTTGCAGGGCTTTTAGTAACACCTCCCTGGTTTCTGACGATAAGTTTCTCCTGTTTGGAACTGGACGATCCAGCCATTCACTCAAAAGTTCTGCCACTTCATGTGTGGTCTTCCATACGTGGTCTGGATCTTGGTGTAAGTTCTGTTGGTCAAAGTTGTCAGCAGAGAGTGAGGTAACATGTTGTGGACTTGATACTAAACAATCTGTTTGAGATGAAGAGTCCTGGTCTTCATTTATTGTCTTGTTCACAGTCTTAATTTTATCTCTAGTATCAAGAGGCTTTGGTTGTAAGGATTTGTCCATTTCAGACATACAACTGTCTGTGTGTTTGGTCTTTGTTGTCTGGAAGCGGTTTTTAGATTGGTTGGTGCTTTTAAATCTTTCACAAGAAGCGGGAAGTTGTTGCTGAAGCCTCTGACTGGATGTGATATCTGCCCCTGGATTGCTGAACTGCAGGTTCTTCATTTCAATATCTTGGGAGTCATCATGGGTCTTTGTAGCAGTCTTTGGTTTCTTTTTAACTGGTACATCAGCGTCAGCAACCAGCAAACCATAACTGGAGAGCAGAATGGGATTATGAGGTGATGATGATAAATAGGGGGTGTTATTGTTCTCCTCATTTGTTTTTTCCTCATTTTGTTCAAGTTTGCTCTGCTCACTTAGCACACGTTCAATACTGATGGACTTCACCTCATGGTTGAAGAGACCATGATGTCCTAAGAGGCGGCTTGCTGTGATGATACTCGGCTCCTGTGTAACAGGAAAAATGCTTAAAATTTGTGCATTTTTCCTTGTGTGTAAATGACAACTGTGGTGATTGTTTGGGTAAAATGTCAATTTTGTCTTGCTTTGGGAAAAACAGTGATGGTGGTGTGACTTGTTTTTTGAGGTGTCTCTCCTGTCAGCCCTCCTCTGACCTCTCTCCTTGCGGGTCCTAAGGCGTTTTTTTTTGTGCCGCTTGTCTCTGTCATGGTTAGAATATTTTGAGTCCCCAGTCAGTGCGGTGACACAACAACACTTTTTATCTGTTGCTTTTGACTGATTGTTGTAGAAGTAATTTTTTTCTGATGAAGACCTGCCACATACGTGGCTCATGCTGCAAGGGGATCTGTGGAAAGATAACATAAACTGATAAATGAAAATGTTTGTCTCCTCAGGGAAACTGCAGCTGAGATGGCGTGGCCATTTCTCGTTAAGTCTGCAGTCATGTAATACACTTTCCAATTTCAGACAAGGGATTGAACTGTGCTTTGTGGGATGTTCAAAAGTTGAGAGATTGTTTTATAACCTAACACTGCTTTAAACTTTTGCCATGTTCCTTTGTCTTTATGATACCATTTGTTTACGACGTTTACTAACCCTAAAATAAATTAACTTATCAAAACTGGTCTAATTTATTGAATATGACTGAATTTCATGCTACACCAAAACAACCAACTTGAAATCCCCTATTTCATTGATTTTAAGGGAAGCTTGGGGAAGTTGTATTAATAAGAACAGCACAACTGATACTAAGAGTGTGATATTTGCTTAAAATTTATGTCAGCAGCAGTTTCCCCCAATGAAAAACTTTCTGTCCTCATTGCTTTACATCAAAAGGGCTCAACAACCAAGAAGAGATCGATTTGCTGAAAATAATGTTTCAGGGTACCAAAGAAAGTTCAACAATTTTCAGGACTATCTCCAAACACCAAAGGGATTCAGCAAACAGATCAGGTTGTCAACAGTGCAGAACGTGCTTGGGAATGACATCTGGAAGGTAGGAGTGTTTCTAGAACTACTAAAGGAGCAGCAAAAAAGCCATCTTCCTCAAGAAAAGCATTAAGGACCAATCACATTCAGGATTGGGGTGCAAGATGATTAGAGTAAAAGCATTCTTCATTAAAAAAACCAAACATGTAGAAATAAGACTGTCTGGAGAAGAAAAGAGTAATCTATTGCTGACAGTGATTCATCCAAAAACCACTCATAAATTGCCTAAAAATCCTGCATTAATTAAAAATAGTATCAAACTATGTTCCAGAAGCGGGTACGTCAGACAATTCAGGACCAATTCTGGCGATGAGCGATGCTTTTCACTGTACAAAAATGGAATCAGCCTCAAAACTAAAGTAAGAAATAAGTGGCTTTGGGACCAAAGCATTAAAATCCCAGTTCATGTCCATATCATACTTTTCAGAACCTGTTAGCACTCTAGTAATGTGATTTACTATTCAATGAATGCCTTCATTAATTGTTTAAATGCGTATTAACTTCAATGTATCATACAAACATCTGGCAAATATTGCAAATAAATGTAAAGAAATAAGCTCTGTACAACAACAAAAACTACATTTTTGTCCATTTCAAAACTTTTGGGGATGACTGCCCCCTAATTAAAGCTGACAGGGTGTTCTAGCATTTTGAAACAACAGTTGTACATTTAGGGGAAATTAACTGTGTAAACATGTAAATTCTAAGAATCTATCTGCAGCTACTGATGTAAACCACAACTTTCACAGATGTCATCCTTCTCATAGAAATTTGAGTAACATCTCTTCAGGTTACTTTGTAAAAGGTCCACAATAATCAAGTCCAATCCTGCCAGAAATCATAAGTAACTACCTTGAGATGGAGCAGACAAAGTCCTTTTAAGGTGACAAAAGCAATGGTGTTAAGCACCATTGAGTTTTTCTTCAAACTTGAATTAGGACATGTTACTTTTGGTAATGTTATTAAAATCATGAAGTAGAGCCAAGTGTATATAATTTTTAATAACCCTGCATGATAGATAGGAAGCTAAGCAAGGGCCACCTAAAGCACAACAACAGCAGCACCAACTACTTATAAGAAAATGAGTCGCCAAGTGCGAGTTATAGGAAATACAAACTACAACAGAAACAGGAAATCCATATGTGACAAAGAGTTTCCACACTAATTATATCAGGTCTGACAGCATTTGTGGGCTCATACATTTAATAAACCCTTATTTCTGGGATCGTCCAATCAGTTAACAACGGTTAGCCAGCTGGTAACGTCAACCAACAGGTGTAACCTAATCTAAATCAAATCTGAATGAAATAGCTGCTGTGGATTCTAAAAAACAAAACAGGCACACATACATAAAAACGAATAAATTTGCTTTAAATTTAGGTTAGTATTTAGTGATTAGAGAAGATGAAGGTAGTATTATACAGTAACATAAAAGTGTTTAGACAACACTTGTGCCTTACCCAAATGGTCCGGTTATTTTTCCTCGCCCTTGAATCTTTCGTTGCTTGGCAACACACCGAATCTGCGTTTCTTTGCGCAGCCCAACGGCGCAGGACTGACACCCTCGAACGACGACTAGAAGGGCGAAACCATTTTTGACAAACGATGGGTAGTTTTGTCTAATTACTAATCATATTTTTCGTTTAAACGGCGTATATTTTTGCTAATTTTTAACAAACTCCATGCCAGTATTAAACTCAAAACACTTCTTGACCGTACTATTAAAATTAAAATAGAAAATGCGTGGAAATATTGATGTTGTCGCTCTTTGGGGACAATGGTTCAGGCACACACAGTAAAAATTGACTTCCTGTAACGGAACTGGAAGATATCGATATTTTTTATTTAATGTTAGCAATTTTAAATCATTATTTCTGAATGTAAGGGTTATTTAAAACTCTTGCGCACTCCATTCTGCACACAACAGCCTTTTTACATATTCAGTGCCTGACCTTTTATGTTTTAAGCTGCATCTGTTAGTACTCTACCAAGTAGGCTAGCTGTTGTGGCTAATTCTGTCAGCCTCCATAGATTTCTGTAGCATACAGCGGTTGGCGCTTAGCTGACTGGCGTGCGTTGTGTTGACCAAACAGAAACAAAACGCTACGTGCCCGCGTTGTAAGAAAGGTAAAAACCAAAAATATGAGCGCAGAAGCCTCAAACCCAGCCGCCACACCCACTCCCTGTGAAGACAGTCAGGGAGATGGACGGTGGATGTCTCAGGTATGTGACAACGCGACCATCGTGAGGATTGAGTTACTTGTTTATTTCGATTATATGCATATAAAATAATCTAAATAAAGGAAAATGCTATCATTTACCAATGCTGGATTCCAATTATCTACTAGTTAATCTGCTGAGATTTTTCATCCATTACTCCAGTCTTATTCCAAGCAATTATCCTCAAACTCCCAAACCACTTATGCAATTTTGCTCTTGTTTTTTTTGTTTGTTTGTGTTTTATCATTTATAGTTTGCATAACTTTGACGGTTGTATGAGTAAACGAATTATAAATCTATTTTCTCCTTGTAGCACGTCCGCTTTGTTTCTGAGTGCAAAGAGAGAGAGCCAGATGTCGTGTTTGTGGGAGACTCTCTTGTTCAGCTCATGCATCAGTTTGGGGTAACATCACAGGACACATTCATCCACAGTTCTACCTTAAATTAGAATTTCAAAAATGTGTAATTGCGCTGAATGCTTGTGTGCTCACTTGTTTTTGTAGTGAAATTAAAACAAAACGGATCAATTAAATAGAGAAAGAGAACACTGTAGGAAAAGAAACACACTTGAATGCAGGATCCCATGACATGTCTACCTTACTGTAGCTGTAGATAACAAGTGCTTATTCATAGTATAGCAGAAACATGAAAGACTATTCTGTCAGATTAAGACAAATTTAATACATCTTACTATGCAAAGATTAAAGTACAAATGGACAATGTGTCAAAAGAGAGTGTCATTGTAAACAGTGATATAATAGACCTTTTCATGTGAAGAAGTTGTAGATTCTGCAGGGCTTTAACCAATCACCTGATTTCTCTAGACAAAGCAGTGTTTATTCTAAAGAAGACAAACCCAAGGCCGGAGAAGAACCCTCATTGATAAACAGCTGAAGTAAAAACCTGAAAAATGACAATTTATATAAAAATTGTTCATTTAAGCTCATTTAATTTGTTTGAACCTGCCCCAAAATTTTCTTTTACGTATTACAAAGCTGCTATTTATGAGCACACTATATTTAGTGGTCATTTTAGCACCTTAAAATGAAAGTTTCTAAACTTGTGTGCCTGATATAACTGTAAGCCAAGATACATAAAGTAAAAGAAAAAAAAAGGCAAGTCTATTTTGATAAATTCCCATATGTTTTCTACAGATATGGCGGCAGCTGTTCTCTCCTCTCCATTGCCTTAACTTCGGAATCGGTGGAGATGCAACGCAGCATGTGCTGTGGAGACTGAGCAATGGCGAACTGGATAACATCAGCCCAAAGGTTGAGAACCCTGCCAGATATAGAAAACATGAGCTTGCTTGTTTTTGCTCACAAAAGACTGCTTGTGCTCCATTTCCAACCTCCAGGTACAATGACGCCAGACTATCAGTGGCATGTGCTCAGCCTTTTGTTTTCTGTCTCTTTTTTGTTGCTCCAGGTCGTGGTGCTGTGGGTTGGCACGAACAATCACGGTCACACAGCTGAACAGATTGCCAGTGGAATCATGGAGATTGTCCAACTCATCCACAACAAGCTCCCCAACGCCCACACGCTTGTACTTGTAAGTTTGTCCAGATAAATGCCTTTTAAGAGGTGTTTAATCAACTTACCTTCATGTCTGGAGAAAAGAAACAAATGAAGTTCACACAACCATCAAACTATAAAGTTATGTCACCTTTTTAGTCACATCTCAGCTTTCTCAATTATTGAAAACATTAGTTTCCTGGAGACAGTGTGGCTTAACACTGGACTTGTTTTGGAGAGGGAGTTGAGAATATGTCAAGAGAATGCATGCTTCACAGCCTTTTAAACTTTTAGGTCTCCCATGTTATATGTACTCAAGGGCAGTGTGTTGCAAGAGTATTCATACATCATGAACGTTTCTACATTTTGTCACATTACAACCACAGACTTTAGTGTATTTTTTGGAAATTTTAGGTGATTGACCAACCCAAAGCAGCACACCAATGCGAAGAGGAAGCATAAAACAGTGTGGTTCCTAAAGTCTTTTACAATTAAATCTAAAAGGGTGTCCAGCATATGTGTAAACCCCTTGCAAGTATTCAGGATATATTTCTACGTTTCCGTACGTCTGTGGAGTGTAATTTTTTCTGATTCTTCTTTGCAGAATAGAACCAACTACAGTCAGACTAGATAGGCGGTGTGTAAACATTTAATTTTTTTTAATACACTGTCATTTTAAGACATGAAAACACTCTCCTACATAGTTGAAATGTTATGTGACAGTTGTATTAGTTGTCTGGATATCATTGTTGTACTTTGAACATGTATTTGTTTGAAGTGGAAATTAATGCTGTGTATAGATGCAACTTTCGTTCAGACTTCTTGACATGTAAATATAATAAGTCTATATATCTATGTATCTAAAGTTGCTCAGGAAATTACACCGTCTTTTTTGCAGGGTGTACTTCCCAGAGGTAGAATGCCAAACCCTCTACGACAGCGAAACGCTGAGGTGAACAAGCTAGTCCAGGATGCCTTATCGTCTCTGTCCCACGCCTCCTTCTTTAACGTGGATCCAGGTTTTGTCCTTTCGGATGGAAGCATCTCCCATCAGGATATGTATGACTACCTTCACCTGACTGCTCATGGATACCAGGCTGTGTGTGAACCCCTTCATGCTCAAATCAAGTCTCTGTTAGACAAACCAGCAGAGAACTGAGTATCCGGCTTAGAAGCGTACACTACCACAGTGGTCTTCGTCCCTGTTTTCAGAGAGCACTGCCCTCAGCTTTATAAGGCTTTGGATGTTGGATAGAATCAGCTAATTATAAGGGCTAAGAGCATCGTTTAATCTGTATAAACCAGATCTCTATAACCAGGGTTGGTGACCACTGTTATTGATAAGCGGACCATAAGGTTTTTTTTTGTGTTTACGATACAAAGATGAGATGTGTTGTATTATAGAGAGACAGTGTCCTTCTTGACCCCTATAGCTTCGTATTCCATCTCTTTTAGGTTTTCTTTGCATGAAATTTATAATTTTCACTGTTACAAAATACACAGATGAACATGATGAAGGCATCTCCACACAGCACTGGTAAAAGAAAATCTGATAAATTCACAACCTCAATTTCTCTGATAAGACATTAGAATTATGTGTCAACTTTCCATTGGAATTCATTCTTCAGGTCAAAACATTACACTGCAGAGTAATTGAAAAAACCTTGTCTACGAATAAGTGTTGCACATCTCATCCTTTTGCTCCGTGAACTTGCAAATTTTCTGAGGGATTAATGAATTAAATATTTCACTACTACACTGCCTTTCTGAAGGAACTGGATCAATGCCCAGTTGGAAAATGGTTTGAAAGCCGTCAGATTTGTGCCAGAGTTTGCGTGCATGCTAGAAACAGCGAACCCTCTCACTTGACCTATTGTTTCTTTGTATCAGTAATTTCTATGGGTTGGTTTTATTTTATTTTATTTTTTGATTTGATTTTGCTCTTTGTGGTAGGAAAAGCTGAGGTGGTATACGAAGCATTGAAGATGGCTTTTCTTCATGGTGAACCAAGAATCTTGATGAAAGTTTCTAGAAACAAACTGGAAAACAACCATCATTCATGATGCAAAATCAGACAATGCTTTAAAAATGTCTGTATCTTTACTGTGATTTTATTTTCCTTTTGTGTATGTTAAGTCCAATGAACAAAAAGTTGTTTTTGTCTATGTGGCGAATAGTTTACCAGTCAGTTTATTTTACATCATGTCACATTACCTCTTTGCCTTTATACCTTTTTCTCCTCACATATTGTAATGGCAGTAGAGTTCCATGTTAGTGGCTGTGTATTTCTTGTGATCATAAATGTATTAGACTCATCTAGTTGCTTGTGCTTCAAATTTGAACTTTTCTGCAACATAATGGCTCACTCAGCCGTTTAAGATGCTTTACTTCATACTATGATGCTTGGGAGCCGCTTGGATAAGCAAGGTGCCACGGAAACTTGAGATGGTCAAGGATGAGAAACTGCAAGTGATGAAAGAAATGCATTAAATTTCCAAACAAAACGGTTTCAGTGTCAGCTGACTGATTTTATCTGATCCCTTTTTGTTGAAACTGACATTCTGCTACTGAAGCAAAGCTGCAGTACATTTTAATGTCTTTAAGATTGATTGCTAACCATTAGGTTCAGCAAGAGTACACACATGACTAAACACTTTTGCTTGCACAGGTTTGTTCTTTTCCCAGGACACGGTTTTAAAGAGATATTTACATTTCTGAAAACGAGCAATTTATGCTCTGTTAGCTACATATCTCAAAAATCCACACTATAAACTTCATTCTTTTGACATTTTGCACAAATGCCAAAAATGTTTCATATGTACTGGATGGCAAGGGCCATTTATGTTTTACCCACATATGAAATCCAGTGCAACTGTTTTTTTTTTTTTGTTTTGTTTTTTCTACATTAGTGATCTTATGAACACTAATAGCATCCATTTGTAATTGAATCTCATTATTAATCCAGTTTTTCCATAAAGTCCTCCAAATTTCTTTTACAGAACATTAGAGAACAAACTGAACAGGTCAGGGAGAAAGTTGTAGAAAGTTGAAAGAAGGGTTAAATAATATCTCAAGTTTAAAAACTTAATAGAGCTCCGTTCAATCCTCTGAAAATGGAGCATGGGACAACTGCAAATCAACAAGACATAATGGTTCACCTGTGAAGATCCAGTTGGGAATAGAGAGATCAAATATAAACATTACAGTAACAAAACACCGTATTTAGGGCGAACTGGTGGAAATGTCATGCAGTGTTGAGGCTTTTCTTCAGAAGTGAAAGGAAAACTGCACAGAATACAGGGGAACATGGAAAAACACTTGCAGTGTACAAAGGAGTAGGGACTATGGCCGAGGTTCACCTTTCAGCTGGATAGTCACCGTGAGCAACAGCCAAAAGTTTAGTTGTGTGGTTCAGTTTAAAACATGTTTATGCATTAAAGTGACCCAGAAGTCCAGAACAGGGGTCCTTTAAAACCTCCCCAACAGGTTTTAATAACTTTGGCTGAAAATGTTAACCAATGTCTTTTGATATAACAGCAAAACATAACCAGATATAGAAAGAAATCAAGGACAATTTTATTTCACACTGTAAAATAATGCTAAAATTATTGAAATTCTAACTGATTAAATGAAGCATAAGCTTGAATTCAATACTTCAATAACAGTAAGTCCGTGTCAGATTTACATGACAGCGTTTAATCCATCGGCCGACTTCAGTCAACCGACATGGTGACTGCTGGATCTGAAACCATGATCAAATTTAAGTTGTATCCTAAAGCAGATTATATTTTCATGACTTTTGAAAGCAAGTCTCAAAAATAAACAAGTAAGATGAGCACACACTAATGTAATTTATAATCAATGATTTCAACACCCAAAGATCAAAAGTAATATGATCACAGGTTAATCTTTTAATGAACAAATTCCAAGGTTTCGTATTTCAGGTCAGTTTAAGCTGCTATTTTCTCACAGCTACAAGCTATTACTCAAACCAGATAAGATTTCTTGGCAAGTGTTCACGTCCCTTCTCAAAAAATGATGGGTGGGACAGGCTTCGTCCTGCTGGCTGGGGATGAATGTGCTGCGGATGTGATTTCAGACACAAACACCAACCTTTATAAGGAGCCAGCTGTGGGTCTTATTTGCCTTCCTGAAACTGTAGTTAAGAGCAAGAGCCGGATTTCTTTTACTGAACAAACTGACGATCCTGACTTCACAACAACATGGGACCACAACAGATTTTGCTGCTTGGGCTTGGATTGCTCATTCTGATTGACTATGGCCAAGGTGCTGTATCTTTATACTGTATATGTAAATTTATAGTCCTTTCAAATGTTGGTTGTGTTCTTGTGAGATGTTTTGATGCTTTATTTTTACTTTATAGATATCTTTTCTCTTCCTAGGTCTTTCTAAGATTAAGGAAGAGTCGCTGGTTGATGGGCCAAATACTGATGGTATGGAGAGTTGATTTTTTTTCCAAACAAGTCAGTAATTATAAAACTCAATTTCTCTTTTACTTTACTTTGCATTTTTATTTGTTACAGTATTTGCTGATGGACTCCATAAGATAACTTCACGTTCAACCCACGCCAAAAATCCCAAGAAAAGAAACTGTCGCTGTAAAAGTGAGACAAGTCTATTATTGAAGACTGATACTACAAATAAAGAAAGTATGTTAGCCTAATCCGTTCACCTTTCTTCTTTTCCCCTCCAACTGCTGCAACAGGAAACGGGTCAGAAAAAACAATTTGCCAGTACGACCGTGGACAATGTGAGTTCCTCACAGTTTTGTATAAACACAAAATAAAGTGCATGATTTTAAATATCCCACAAATAAATTACTTTTTTTTCTCTATTCATTTATTTGTTGTAAAAACTAGGGGACCAGTGCAAGAAGATATGCAAGAACCCGAGTAGGTGCAATTCGAAGCAACAAAAACACCAACATCAATCTAGCCCTCTCTGAGCAACGATGCCTCCCTGTGGCATGTAATAATACATACTTTATTACTATTATGTAATCTTTTAATTTTTTTTATGCATACATATTTTACATTTTAAACAAAGTGCTGATTACATTTTGCAGACAGACTGATCATGTTACCACAACGTTGTTATAACCTCTTCAATAAAGTCTCTATAATCAATGTTTCTGTTTATTTTGTTGATTAGCAAGTAAAAAGCAGCAAATAAGTGTGTAATAACAATGTCTTAAATTAAATATGATAATTAATTAATGATTAATTGGTTATCTAAGGAAAAGGTCAGGTATAAAATGTGAAGAATCTGTAATTTGTACTGCAGGATTTGCAGGCTATTTAAAAAAATGACACTCATGACTATTATTGCAAAGCAGTACAGATATGCCTTGTACTATGTTTGTACATGGTACAAGCCAATAACAAAATTAACAACAGTGATAGAACAGGAGAACCACATAGATTATTCAATTTTAACCCAAACATAGAGATTGTTGTGTCATTTCAGTAGTAACATTGTGAGATTGTTGTTGAAGGCTGTAGCAGGAGCAAGTTTTCTGTCAGCCAGGACTCAAAGGAGAAGCAGGTGAACAAGGACAGAAAACAAACCCATGAGCAGCACAGCTCCTTTGTTTGTGATGTGGTTTGCAGAGGCATGATCTGATAAAAAAGAGAATTAAACAGAAATGTTACTAGATTGTAAAAAATATTAAATAATTATACATTTTTCACATTTCTTTGACACTGCTTTTTGATAAGTATCTAAGCATCTATATATCAAGGTTATAATTTATAGTGAAGTCTTTAAGAATAAAGTTTCTGCAAAGTATTTTAATTTTAAAAAAATCCTGCGTCATTCTCAGAAAAAATTGGCTTTAAAGCCTTTCCCACCAAGACTGTTGACACTACCTTGACAAAACGGTTTAAGGAGGTTGGGCCTGTAAGACTTACTCACCTTGAATAGTAAAATCTTTAGTTTGCTTCATTGTGATGTTTGTCACTGGGTTTGTTGCGATGCATATGTATTTCGCTGCTGGTCCTCTAGTTGCAGTGAAACTGAAAACAGATCCGTTCTTAAGAGGGGATGATTGATTATTTAAGAACCAGTGGAAGTCACACTCCGGGTAAGACTCAGTAGTGCATGTCAGAGACACAGAGGCGCCATCTTTTGCTGACTCTGGACCAGAAATGTTTATATTCAAAGGACCATCTGCAAAAATAAATAATATGTTAAATACGTTAATACTGTAGGTTAGTTTTTTGAAACAAAATCCCCAAAGTAACTTTAAATTACCCTTTTCCAACTCAAATATGGCCAATATGTTAGGCATACCTGTTCACACGCTAAACGTAAATCAGTCAAAACCACAAGGTAGCAACTCAAAAGATTTTAAGCATCTATACTTGGTTCCAGCTGAGCATCATAGCAAGGTAGAGAAGGGATTGAAGTAACTTACTCAGATTAAGTACTCAGTACTTAGTCTGAGTACTTCACAAATATCTGATCTATAAGGATTATTTTCAAATTACAGGGGAAAAAATCTTTGTTGATGTCACGGCAGGCTGGGCAGTTTAAAATGATAGAGACGCTCTAACGAAAAACATATATAAATATGCAAAATACTAGTTATGTAAAGTATTTAAAATATCTTTTCTAAACGCACAACACATCAGACCTTGAAGCAGAAGACCACACAGATACTCCTGAAATTTTGTTGTGCTTCTGTGCAATAACAATAAAGCATTCTGGTTCTTTTAGCTAAGAACGCAAAACTATTCACACATTTAGTGTTTTGGAAACAGATCCATTCTTAAAAATGGATCATTCAACATTTAGATTCTAGGGTTGGAATTTAATTTAAAAAAGTGAAAGCAAAGTTGGGAAGTGGAGCATTGACACAACATTTTTTATCATTTGAGCGTCATTAAAATCCGAGGTATATTTTTGCTGTCTGTGTTCATCCTTTAAAGACCACAGTATATCCTTATGGCTACTTCCAGCAGGATGATGCACTGTCAAAAAAGCTAAATTATCTCAAACTGGTCTTCCCCTGTCCCCAAGTTACCGCTATTACTATCTTCTTTATATGGACCAAAGTCTCACAGGAGGATTTCTGACACCTTGTTGAAAATATTCCTTAAATAATTAAGTCTGTTTTAGAGATAAAAGGTTATATCCTTGTATTGGCAACAATACCAGACTAAAGTTGTTCATGATTCAACATTGAAAACAATTCACATTTTCTAAAAAAATATAAAACAGTCAGCTTTCTGTGATACTTACAGTTTACAAGAAGTTTGTACTGTGGACTCGTATGATTAGCAGCCCTGTTGGTAGCGACACACTGATATGTCCCGTTACTCTGTGTTGTCAGTGGGGTGAAGTGCAGAACCTTCTCTTCAGTAATGTACATGGATGAGGCTGGGTCGGAGGCATTCAGGTTGAGCTTCATGTCATCTTTCATCCAGTAGAGGGCGTCATAGGGCCCAACAACGTGACATGTGAGGGTAAAGTTTTCATTGCTTATTGGAGTCGAATTGCTTTGAATCATCACTGAATTTATTGCTTCTGTAAGTACAAAATAGGGGGAAAAAAGAGGTTAGGAGTTATATAGGGCTTTAGCATCATAGTCAACATTGTTATATTTGAATAAATTATGTTAAAATGTAAATTTTGTTATTTTACACTTTAATTCAGGATTTAATACCTATAACGGTGAGCATTGTCGAGGTTGTGCTGTTCTTTCCTGTCACACTATTGTGGGCCATACATGTATATAAGCCACTCATGTTGAAAGATAGAGGCCCAGCTGTGAACTCAGAGGTATCGGCCATCATGGAGTCATTAAACCACCAACTGTAGGTGCTGGGAGGCATCGATGCGGCAGAACAGTTGAAGACCGCGTTTCGTCCTTCTTCCCCAAAATTCGGCCCATCAATTTTGGGTTTATCTGGTCCAACTGCAAAACATCAACAGTCGCATTGTAAATTTCTTTTTTTCCCCCAATTTTTAATGTGTGATAAAGTGTTGACAATATTACAAAACCTTTTTTAACCCTAACTTACACCTAAAATGTTTTTGTTACTTTTTAGCTCAGTTCTGTAAGCAAAAGTCTTTTCTCTCCTGTTTTTCAGACATTTAGCAAATAGAAACATTATTTGTGATTCTAACTGACCAAAAAATACAGTTTTAGTTAGATATAATGTAAGGCAGGACAACTCTGCATCATGCACAATAGAATAGACATTGTCAGTACATAAATATATAAATTTAAGTATTCCACTTACAGTTGACCAGAAGCATGTAAGCACTGCTTGTCAGGTTTCCAACAGCATTCATAGCCATGCATTCATAGTCTCCAGCATCATAACGATCCACTGGCATAAACATGACTGTCTTGTTGTCCATAGAGAAAACAGTGCTGCTGTCTGGATGCAATTGTTCACCATTTTTCATCCAGTAAATATTATCCACAGTTTCAGTTACATTGCATGTTAAATTATACGAGTAACCTTCCAAAGCATCCGATGTTGGTGTATCTATTTGTACATTTTTAATTGGTGCTGAAAAGGAAACAGGACATAAATTAGTTAAAAACTGGCCTTAGTCCTCCTTGTTTAATGACGTTGATCAAATCATGTTTTACATAACCTGCATCTACGTCATCTTACCAATAATTGTGATTGTTATGCTGGCAGTGCTGGTTTTTTCAGTGACGTTGTTGAAGGCCGTACACGTATACTTTACACTCTTCTCTTCAGTGAGAGGAGGTGTCATATACTCTGACATGATGGAGACCAGAGAACCATTGAAGTGCCATTGGTAGAGACTTGGGGGAACCGACTTTGCGTGGCATCTGAGTGTGGCATTGTCCCCTGTCTTTACTGCTGTTGGTCCCGTGATGACTGGCATCTCTGGTCCATCTGAAAACATTAATCTTAGTTGTTGACAACTTTAGGATGACAAAAGAGCTTGTTGTCGTCATCATCATGTTTTACTTACAGTTGACAAGGAGCATGAAGGGTTTGCTGGTCATGTTTCCTACAGCATTAGCAGCCATGCATGTGTAGTTTCCAGCATCATTACGCTGCATGCTCATGAAACTCATTGTCATATTTTCCATGAAGATCATAGTTCTGTTGTCTGAATTCAGTTTTTCACCATTTCTCATCCAATAAATATTGTCAACAGCTCCGTTTACACTGCAGGTTAAATTATAAGGATGACCTTCAACTGCGAGATTCATCTGAGCTTCGACTTGAACGTTTTGTATTGGAGCTAAATAAAAACAACAAAATTCACAGTTGTTAGAGTTCTTGTCGGTTGCTTTTCTTCCCAAGAAAAACAGAAGATAAAATATCAATCTAAATCTCACCAATAACTTTAAGCATTATGCTGGCAGTGCTGTTTTTTCCAGAGATGCTGTTGATGGCAGTACAGGTGTACTCCCCGCTCATTTCTTCAGTGAGAGAAGGTGTCATATACTCAGACATGTTGGAGACCAAAACACCATTGAAGTGCCATTGGTAGAGACTCAGGGGAGCTGAATCTGCCCAGCATGTGAGTGTAACATTGTCTCCTGTCTTGGCAACATTGGGTCCAATAGTTTCTGCCGTGTCTGGTCCATCTGAAAAAATTTAAATAAAAGTATTTAACTAAATTACAACTAAATGTTTGACTATAGTTTAAAATATGGGACGTAAACTTTGCTTACGTACAGGTGACAAGCAGTTTGTAAGGATCACTGGTCATGTTTCCCACAGCATTAATTGCAAGACATTGGTAGTTTCCGGTATCAGAACGCTTCAATGCCGTAAATTTGACTGTCATGTTATTCATGAAGAAACCGGTTCTGTTATCCGAATATAATGGCTCACCATTCTCCATCCAGTAAATATTATCAGCCGGACCAATTATATCGCAAGTTAAAACATGTGGATTACCCTCGATGGCGGAATCATTCTGTGCTTGTACTGTTACATTTTGTATTGGATCTGAAACAAAAGCAGGGCCCCCAACAGTTAAATTAGTATCTGAGAAACTTCATCCATTATTCTCTGAAACAATCTTATCTCTTTGTATAAAGTAAAATAATGGCATAATAGGAACATTTAAAGTCTCACCAACAACTGTAAGCATTATGCTGGCAGTGCTGTTCTTCCCTGTGATGTTGTTTAAGGCCATGCAGATGTATGCCCCGCTCATTTCTTCGGTGAGTGAAGGTGTTGTATACTCAGACATGGCGGAGACCACAGAACCATTGAAGTGCCATTGGTAGAGACTCGGTGGAACAGATTCTGCTGAGCACTTGAACGTAACAGTGTTTCCTGACTTCACCACATTTGGTCCTGTTACAGTTGGCATCATTGGTCCATCTGAAAAAATACAATAACTGTACTGGACCCTGAAAACATGCCAGTGAAACTTATAGACATTTAGCATCCTTTCTCAAAGCAAGTATCTAGTTACCTGTATGAAGGCATCTACGTTACAAAATTATATTTATTTTTATTATCTAGTCATCTGAAAACATATTTTTCCCCTTACATACTTTTTCCATTTTTGATTTTTAGTTACATTTAAGTGTTTTATCAAATAAATTGAATATCAGATAAAGATATCCCAAATAAATATGCAATGTAGCCTCGCCTGATAAGAAAAAGTTATTGGTTTGCAAGCTTATCAAATGGTTGAGCCACCAGTTGATAAGCTTGGACAACACTACCATCAAACATTTGCTGTTTGTAGTTACTGACAATGCCACAGCATCTCTATTACAATTAAGTCAAAACTTTGACTAGGCCACTAAAGAACTTTGTTTTGTTCTTGAGCCACTCAGAAGTAGACTAGATAGTGTGTTCAGATTTATATTTATATTTGGTTTGAACAGCTTTTTTCCCCTTGATACACAAAATATTCATTTGAAATCTGCCCTTTTCTATTTTCTTTGTTTGATATCTGAATAATTTATTGTTTTAAAATAGCACAAACAGATTAAATCTGTAAGGAGACAAACACCTTTTCACAGAATTGTATTTGATTCATCTTGAGTAATAAAGACCAAAAATCTGGTTCTTACAGTTGACTACAACAGCGAAGGGGCCGCTGGTCATGTCGCTCACGAGATTAAAAACGTGACACCTGTAGAGTCCACCGTCAGAAAATCGGACTGGTTTAAGAGTCAGAGTCTTGTTGTTGTTGCCAAACATGGTTCTATTGTCAGGAGCAATTAGGCTGCCATTTTTCCACCACTGGATGCTGCCAACAGGTCCAGTCGCTCCACACTGGAGAGTAAACGCCTCATCTAGTATTGCTGGTCTACCAGTAATACTAACGTCCACTGCTGATAATGGATCTGTAAGAGAAGGAGTAAAGAGGTGGCTTGAATACACACATATAACTGAGTTAATGATCCTATATGTTTTTGGACAATTTGTCATTATAAACTACTACTTCTGCATTTATATTAAAGTTTTCATTGCTCTCTGATTGATAAAACGGTAACGCTAATTTATTTATTAATTGAAAATGGAAAAATTAGGATCAGTCACCTAAGACTCAAGAGATGCGCACTGTTTGTGTCATGTGACCCACTCTGCATTGAGCTTAAATATCTTAAACAGCAGTGTTAAGAGTTAAAGCACAAATTACTTAACTTTATGGTGTTTAAAGCAAAACACAGTTTATGAAGCAACATAACATTTTCAGTATGTTCTGTTCTTACATGGTTAACTGGAAGTGAATTAATGATATTTTAGTCATATCTAATCACAGGGTAAATGTGCTAATGTTAGCTTAGCACAAAAGCAAATTGCTCAGGCAGAAAACATCCTTTGTAAAAAGTGTTTAACGTCATTATAGTCAGTCACAAAAATCTGGTTTAGTTTGAAGTACAAAGGAAAATATGCTGGAGCTTCTCAAACCATAAATCTGTATTAACCTAATGGATGAAACACCTAAATAAAAAACAGTTAATGGAACATGTGGTGGATGCAGTACAATGTAGGGCGGAGTGTTCAAAAAAATGTAAAGAATAAACAAAAGCTGATGTCCCATCACACGATAGCAAGTTCTGCAGGACACACTTCAGCTTTTCCCCCTCATTTTAAACACAGAGGGCAGTCAGGTGTGACAAGTCAGATGTGACAAGTCAGATATGACAAGTCAGAATGACCCGAATGACTCAGCGGATTTAAAAGTCATGTCTTCTTGTGACTCTGGTGACTGTTTCAGTGTGATTCCTTCAGCTATTTCTCATGACCCAGAAACCTTAGTCATTAGGACCTACATGGGATTCTACACCATCCACTTGCATCTCTAAAGAGTACAAACCTCAGTTTCATGTTTTACAGTACAAGTTTGTGTCAGTAGCAGGGTTCTTATTTCTGCAACCAACTTAATCTGGTGTCAGATTAGTTAATTTACACACTTCCAGTTTACAGAATAAAGCATAACCTGCTTCTAGTCCTGAGCACCTTAATATAATATGAACTAAAGTTAAATAAAGAGAGAAAACCTACCCATCACTCGTATCACTGTACTGTCACTGTTGAACAGCATTGTGACCGTGTTGTGAAATAAACATTTGTAAGTTCCTGAGTTGTTTTCTTTGACATTCTGCAGGTGAAGCTGTAAGCCAAACTGGTTAAGGCTGACTCCATTAAACATCCACTGCACTATTGCTGTGGGTTTGGACTTCACAGAGCATGACAGTGTGATGTTAGATCCTGATCTGTACATGTAGTTTACAGGGTCGACTGTCATGGTTGCATTATTTGGACCGTCTGATGAGACAACAAAAGAAGATTTCATGTTTGTGTCGCAATTACTTGAGGATGATCCCATGCATTTTTATTTTCAATGAAACTTACAGCTGATGTTCAGATAAACAGGTGGGCTGACTTCATATCCGAGTCCATTGGACACATTGCACCTGTATGGTCCCTGGTCATAGCGGGTCAGCCCGACTATGCTAAGATTGGCACCGCCATTGCTGAGCTGCACACCTGCACGGCTTAATATTGTAGAGTTTCCTGCCAACCATTCATAAGACAAAGACGTTCCCTTGGAGACTGAGCAGATGAAGACTGCTGTGTCATTGAGCTCCACCAGATCCGTCCTTTGTGCTGATAAAGTCACATTTGAAATTGGCTCTGCAGAGAGAAAAAAAAAAGTTATTTAGTTTTGATTTCTGCTTGAAGACATCCATCAGGCTTCATCTGACATTTTACTGTGTACTGTAACAAAACACTGCAGATAATGCATATGGATAAGCTTAGCAAGTTATTGATTAATAGTTTAGCTAAGTTTGTGTTGCAACTTTTTTGCCTCAGCCTGATTTACAACCTACGCAAATTATTTTGTTAAGTCTTATGAGGCACAACGGAGGGTCAGATGGTGACGTGTTAATCAGCTCTCTGAAGAAATTAATTTTTCTACATTTCTCTTCAGGAAAACATGGTCACAGGTCAAAATGCATTATTTGTTTGTTACTGGAATATTGATAGTGAATATTGACAGCTAAACCAGAAGCAATACATTGTTTTGTTGATATTTTGTAAGACATTTGAAGCATGTTGATAACATAGATAAAATACTAAAATATAACAAAAATCAAAGGCAAAAGACTGTTTTCAAACTGAATTTATTTACTGCATCTCCTAAATAAGAAGCTCAGAGTGAGTTAAATTGTGAAATTCTAATTGTTCGAAATTAAATAAATAAAAAAGAAAATCTTTTGTATAGCAAGTCAGTTTTGAGTGGTTGTTCTCATTTTCCTTTTAGCCTATAGTGCCCTCCAAAACCTTTAGTCCTGGCAGTATGACCTCATGATGGAAAAATGCCTGGAATGGAAAAATCATTAGAGATTAGGGATGAAATGTTATCATGGAGGTTGATGTATTACGCAATACCTTATTTGAAATAATATTTATGTTATAGAAAAGGTCTTTACAGATTAATTTTTAAGAAGTAGTGAAGTTACTGATATTTTTGGGGTTTGAAAATAACCAACATTTTCTCTTTTTTGACCTTGTTTTTGCTGGGAACCTGTGTTTTTTCAATCAGTCATAAAGCTTTTATTTAAAGTAGAAAGCTTTGAAACATGATCTCATTTAATGTTTAGTCATGTAATTGTTGTACATAGTTTATGCAAACAGAATAAAGGAAAAGAGAAAGCAATAATATTACATGTATGCTCATTACAAAGATAAAACGAGTCTTTTCTTTTGTCACATATGCACAGCTCTGGCTCAGTAACATATTTGATTAATCAGGAAAATATATTTAAACAATTACTTAAGTCCTAACCAGTTTCCCTGTTACATGTGTGTCCTAAAAAAAAACAAAAGTTGAGAAAAATACCTTGACAGCAGTCTCGAATATCTGAAGGCTGCTATCATTTTGGTATAATTTATTCAAAAGCTGTATTTATCTCTTATTTGAAGTCTTGTCTCATGACAAAACACTGCATTTGGGGTTTAAATGGTTGTTATTGTGTTTTGGTTTGCCTGGTTTATTTATTACCAAAGTGTTATTTGCACATTAGAACTAAATGTTTCCCTGTCAATACAAATGATTTGAATTGCAAATCACTTCTGTGGAAATACTATTCATTCAAAGTTGTAGCATTAATTACATGACATTGTCCAGGGAGTAAATAAGGCTCTTATTAAATAAGAGTCTTATTTAATATTCAGTATTCTTACCTTGGACCGACAGCCACAGCTGAACAGAAAACTTATCCAGTTGTTCTAACTTGTACACTCCAGAGTCGGCCAGTTGTGCTGATATTATAGTCAGAGACGACGTGTTGGAATCAAAAATTAATTTACCACTTTTAGCATTACTTAAATAAAACCCTCCAGGGTAAATTAAGGCCAGCAGATTGTTGTTGAATGTCCATGTTCCCACGGTAACGTTGGTGTTGCTGATGATGGTCACGTTGTTCCCCAGTGGTACGGGGTTCTCAGAAGCATGTATGATTTGGCTGTGCACAGGATCTAGAAACACACATCAGAGAGTTTAAACAATCAGTCAAATTGAATTAAATATTTAATTAGTTATGGGAAAAAAAACGTTCAAAATCCTAATATCGGTATTTCTAAGCATCGTACAAATTTTTTTGTCTTGATTTGTGGTGCAGCGATCCTTAATCAAATGAATAGTCCAGTTTCAAAAATTAACAAAATTCTAAAATAATAGTGAGATGTTTTTAATCCTTGCACATTAATTTACGTTAAAGAATGAATCAGGTTTACCTGTAAAAGTTACTGTGGTCAAGATTAGGTAAAACAGCAACGGACACTCCATTCTACTCCTTGACTACTTCTTTTCCAACCAGAACAGTAAGGAATGCTGCTTTAATAAATCCAAACCTGGAGATATTATTAGATCACAGCTCTTCAACAAGCAAACATTTGCTCTGTGCTCTCGTGATGCTTTCCCAGCGTTCTGTCACAGTGGCACATCACAGTCGCTGCCTGCCACACCTTATTTTCCCCTGATGCACTGAGTTTTTACAGGTGCTCACGTAGGAGTGTCCATTTGCCAGTGCTGTATAAAGTACTGAAATCTCAGAGTCAAGTAAAAGTACAAGTACCTCTCCAAAATATGACTTTGGTAAAAGTCGAAGTCACTGACTGAAATGTTACTTGAGTAAAAGTCTTAAAGTATCTGAAACTTCTTGTACTTAAGTATGGAAATTACTGTAAAAATGGATGTACTCAAGTAATGTAATGAAAAGTACAAGTAAAAAGTAAAGCCTTTTTGTAAGCCTTAAGTTTTCCCTTCAAGTAAGGTCAGTGCTGAAAATGAGAAAAATAAATAGTACAGAAAATGCGGCCAACATGAAGAAAAAGATCTGTTACGATTACTCTACTTCACAAATCAGTGAATCAGTCAATGCTACAGTCAGTAGGTGGTGCACACAACTGGTCATTATGCAAAAGAAAAAAGAATTGGGAGGGAAATGCAGCTTATTGGCATCTGTAAACCTGGTTTTGAACTTGCATGCCTTTCCTATATTCGTTAAATTTAGTCTAAATTGCTATCCTATGGCTTCTGTCCCCCCTTGAACAAAGGAGTCTAGGTAGCCTGCTACAGTCAACATTAGGCCTAAGCTAAATACACCACGCGTGGAACTGAAACAATGCCAAACAAAGTTCATTTATGGTCAAGATTTCACAATACAGTAGTGTCTAGTGACCAAGCTATAGTTACTGAAACAGGAGGATTATAACCATTTCATAAGACGTTGCCTCGATGTGTTTCTTCAAGTTGGACGGGGAGTTTTTGTAAGATAGAATTTCCATGTGACTGCTACTGATTGCGAGACTTGCTTTGTGTTTAATGGGAGAAGCGAAACAGGTGTATCCTAATTAAAAGTAAAGAAATCAAGAAATGGCAAAAAATGTGGAATGAAGATAAGAAAGGAAGAAGATTATATGAAGTACAAAAGTCAGTTCAAATTCGAAGCATTAATGAAAGAAACAGAAGAGAAGAAATAATAATTAGTAGATTAAGAGTAGGTCATACCTACTTAAATGACATGCTTTATACAATAGGGAGGAAAAATAATGATAAATGTGAGAGATGTGGAGAGAAAGAAAATGTAGAACACATCTTGATGAACTGTAAGTCAAATGAACTCGAAAGGGAAGAATTAAAGAGAATAGTTAGAAATATGGGGCATGAATGGAATCTTAAAGGTATATTAGGAAATGAAGGAAACATAACAGATATTCACAAATTAAGGAAAGCATTGTTTATTTATCTTAAGAATACAAAATTAAAAAATAGAATTTAATAGATGTGAAGTAATGCTTCTACACACTCATGTACAGTAGGTGGCGGTATGCACCTTAAAGTTGCTTGTGATCCGCCATAATAGAAAAGAAGAAGAAGAAGGTGTATCCTATTGGTGGTGATGAACAAGCCCAGGCAAGCAGGCTACGGACTTTGTTCGGTAGCCTGCTTGCTACTTGCTAATCAGTAGGTGGGATCAAAACACTTTGTTTCTCTCTCTCGCTTTTTTGTAACGAGTAACTAAACCACACATTGAAAATGTATCGGAGTAAAAGTACGCAATTAAGTTCGGAAATATAGTGAAGTAAAAGTGAAAGTCATCAAAAATTTTCATACTCCAGGAAAGTATGAAGTACTCCAAAATATACTTAAGTAAAGTAGTGAAGTATTTTTACTTCGTTACTATACAACACTGCCATTTACTGTAAACTCAGGTTTGTGATTTTTCAACTTTTAATGAACCAAAGCCTCACATGGGATCACTTTGAGTCATGTGCCTCAAAATGCAGAATGATGGTATAAGATGCCAAAAGTCTTCAGATCTAAGCTTATTTTCTTAGAAGCAACTTAATAATGAAATTAGTGCTAAAACAGGAAATTAAAATAAATATGAAACAAATTTAATAAAGAAATTGTAAGTAACGCTAAATTATTTAAATCTCAAACAGTAAATTATTTGAGTTGTCCAGTAATAAAATTAAGAACTGAGCTGAAAATATTAAAAGTTGACAGGCTTTGTTAGAGGTCACCAGATTGTTCCTGTACCTTAATGGACTTGTTTTTCCTCTTTGTTTACTATAACCACAAACCCACAGTGATATCATATTTGTCCATGAACAGACCTTTCCATTGCTCTTAGAATAAAACGCTTGCCGAATAAGTTGAATGACTTAGCTTGTTTTCAATGGAATGTCGTCTGCACATTGAATAATGATTCAAGGTTAAAGTATCTCATCTGACGTGTCTTTTGTGCTTGAAATCTCTTTCTGTATATTGACAGGGCTCAAAGGGGTTTGAGAAAACAGAGAGCCAACAAACTCACAATGCTTGGCAATGACTTGAAAAGACTGTTTGATGTCTGTAAATAAGGGACAAAAGGAGTGGCTGGTAATGCACCTGCTGCTCTGGATTTGTTTTTTTGAATTTGTGTTTTTACTCATTAAGTCTTTTTGGCTGTTTAATTGTTTCTTTATGTGGCAGATTCTCCAAGTGGATTAGTGAATGGAGATGCTGAAATGAGTTTCATCTGTACAGTGGCTGGGCATCAGCATCAAATGTAGGATGTGAAGCTACAAGATCCAAAAGAATGCCACCATTATACCACCCAGCTCTGATCTTGAACATCTGGGAACCAAAAATTAAGATGTCTTAGTCTTTAGTGCTAACACACTCACATAAACACTTTCTACAATATTTGTCACATAGTTTCACAACAAAAGTTTGCTTTTTTTAAAGCAATCCTTAAACATTTTGCACACAGCATTCTATCAAGCAGCAAAGAGAGAAAAATTGGATTTTTGGTGAGTAAAAAGCATTTGAAGTTTGGTACATCAAGAAATTGTCCAAATTCTTTGACATTTTTTATGTTTTGTCACATTAGAGTCTCAAACTTTAGTTTGTTTTAAAGGAATTGTCCCGGCTACCCCTTGATTGAGTACACCTGTTCCTTGTTTCCTCTGATTGTCTCCCTGTGTGTTTAAACCCACCTGAGTTCCTTGTTGGGTCATTGTTATCTTGTCTACTGTCAGCTAGTGAGACAGTTTTACCATTTAATTTAATTCACTGAAAAGTTGCAGGACTCTGTCTCTTGAGGACTGCAGTTTGAGACCACTTCTGTTAGATTTCTCATAGCTGTCAACTTATTTTTTTGTTTAACTCACTTTGGCATAATCGTTTTTCTTCACAAGAAAAAAAAAACCCTAAACACTACACAAAATATTTAAAAGAATCATCTTTTATTTGTGGCTGTATTTAGAAAAAAGAAATCCAAGTTAATCACACAAATTGTTTTTGGCCTGACATAATATTAAATTGGGTTTATTGAACATTTTTCACATTTATTATTCACAGAATGATTAAACTGGAAAGGATCAACGATGCATTAGAAATTTCTGAAGCAAAGAGAATAACATTAACAATTTAAAAATGTATATATGACATATCTGAGTAATTTATGTTATGTTATCAAAATGATCTATAGCAGAGGAATTAGAAAACACAAACCTAAGACACTAGAAAGTCATTAAAATTTATTAAAACCTGCAACAATTTTAGCAGAATAAATCTATTGATATCATGAATATGTACAAACCAGATGGATATGTAACCTTGTTTTATTTAAATTTTGCTAAATGATTAAATAAAAAATTTCCCATTTATTTGTAAACATGTGTCCCATCCCTTCAACTCCTTATGAATAAATTATCCACATGACAAATCGAGATGATGCAGCTTTTCTTGATGCTTTTAGTCATTTAAAGACTGAAGTAACCACAATGACCTGTAAAACAGAATAAAATTATAGTTATTTCTTAAATTACTAATGGAAATCATTCATAGGTCATGTTTCTATTTTAAAAACTTTAGCAAATTTAATTCATTTAAGTCTTTGCTAAAATTAGTAACAAGTCCATTTGCACATCTCATTGTCTGTATTAGGCTCCATTTGTTTAAAGGTGGAAGAATTATCTTACTGAAAATGAAAAACGTGTCCAATATCACATTTTAAATTGACAATGTTAATATTTTTAAAGGCTTATAGTAAAAATTTATTGACAACTTGCCTGAAAATGACAGAAAGAATCCAGCCAACAACAGCAGAGGAAGAAGAAAAACATTGGCTTGCAGTCGTTCAGACCCTGAGCAGGAAAAAAGCAATCATTACAACCTAATCTTCACATTCTAATAAAATGAATTCTGAAACCAAACACATACCCAAATATTTTAGAATAACAGTCTTTCAATAAGAACATCATCTGCAAAATGCAACCACTTCAAGATACACAGTAAGACCTTTAGTACAGTAATGCCTTTAATTCACATGCTTTGGGCCTAATGTTGCCAAGACAGAATAAACTATGGACTTTAGTCCTGGAGATTCTTAGCAGGTGTGTTCATGAATCTGATTAGAAGAGGTTTCAAATAGTTTCCTGGCTTTAGAATATGAGCTGACTACCATATGTTGTTGGTGAGGTTATAAATAGAAAACAAATTAAACATGTTTAGTTGCATTATATACTGCCAGTGTGTATTATATAGGACCTTGAGAACTCCTTTAATAATCTTAAGAAAAGCAGATTTATGTCCATTATAAAAACACAGTGCTCTACCTGAAAGGTGTTCTTCCCAGCATAAAGCCCCTTCACTCAGACTAATCCAAAAAGAAACTTACTGGATATTGTGATGTGTGTTGTTACATTGCTGTATAGGTTTGTGCGGTTGTTGAAGGCCAGGCAAGAATATGGACCACTTTGGTCCGCTCTGACGTGGAAAAGCTCCAACATTGTTCCTGTAGCATTCACAAGATTTCCCCTGAAGCCCCACTGAAGCTGAGCAGGAGGGTTGGACTCTGCCAGACAGAGCATGCTCAGATTGGACCCAGCAGAGAAGGCAGTGATGTTCAGTCCATTCACTGTGAGACGCATGTGATCCGGGCCGTCTGAGGAAGTGACAAAGAAATGAGCAGGAAGACGAATGTACTCTAAATCAGCACTTTTCAGTGTAAACCAACTGACTGTGTAGAAATAAAGCTATCAACAATAAACCAACTCACAGCTGACAGTGAAGTTTACTGAGTCACTGGTCCCATTACTGATGGGATTAAACACTTCACATCTAAATGGTCCCGAATCATAGCGGCTCACGCTGACAATATTGAGAGAGGAGTTTCCGTCAGTGAACTGAACTCTGTCAGCGGCTGTAACCTCAGAGCTGCCGTTCATCCAGCGGAAAGAGAGAGAGGATCCAGTAGAGACGGAGCAGTTGATGAGGCCTGACGCTCGATGCTCTATCAGATCACTTTGATTTACTTTGAGGGTCACATTGGAAATGGGTTCTGTGGGAGGAAAATAGAGAAACTGTTCGCAAATTTACTTTGTAGGAGAAACGGCATCAACCTAAAAATAATAATGAAAGTAAAGATGTTATTTGTTAAGTAGACTTTAATTTGAAGAGTTCAAAATGTCTGCTGGTGTTGCTGACATTGGTCAGAAGCAAAATTCTGCAACATTTACATTTCAAAGAGCCATTTTTGCCCTCAGTCCAGTTTTTTGCAGCCTCTAATGCTACATGACATTTTGAAATAACAAAAAACAATGTAGGTTGTCATATTTTATAAATATTTCCTACAAAACATTTGTTTTCATTTTTAAAGAACCAAAATGTTATCTTTGTGTGTAGGTTTAACAATAAACAAAAATATCTAACTTTTGAAAAAGTCCATATGAGTTATTTTATGATAATAAAGCAATATTGAAATTCAGTTATTGAAAACAAATGAAAAATTGCAAAGTCAGTGTTTGTTAATAAACATCTAATTTAAAAAAATGTGTTTATTTTTTAATCATATTTTGGAAAATTCTAAGGAGTTGTGGCCCAAAGAACCGCTGGTAGCTGAAGCTCAAGACTTTTTGTTCACAAACTGCCTTTTTTAACTACTAATTTCTAACAAGAATTAAATATCACAAGCAGCTTTTTGCTGAGAACTTAGTTTTCTTTTAACAATATATTTAGAGGTATAGTAATTTATATATGAAGTACTCATTGTTCAATGCCTTATTGAAGCATACTGAAAATGTCAAAATAAAAGCCTTGAATATTTTTACATGACGTAATTGCTCTTTTTGGCTATATTTGACTTTTTCATCCAAAGCACTGTTACACATGGTATTAGTTTGGCCCTTTGAAATGAAGCTTAACAAAAATTTCAAAATAAAAGCCTTGAATATTTTTACATCATGTAATTGCTCTTTTTGGCTTTATTTGACTTTTTCATCTAAAGCACTGTTACACATGGTATTAGTTCGGAACTTTAAAATGAAGCATACTGAAAATTTCAAAATAAAAGCCTTGAATATTTTTACATCAGCTACTTGTGTTTTGAGCATTATATAACTATTTTAACCCAATGACTATTACGCATGGGATTAGTTTGGCCCTTTGAAATGAAGTTTAACAAAACTTCCAAAATAAAAGCCTTGACAACATTTTAAATCATACTGAATGGTGCACGTCCACCTTACTTAACGTTCTTGTGGTTCTCCACATGCTATTGATTACATTGCAGCGTTCTTTAGCATCGATGCCAATTTGGAGCGTGACAACGCCGGGCCCAAACCCGACGGGCACGCCTTGGCAGGCCCCGGCTAAATTTCTTCAGAAATTTTCTAGTTGAAAGTATTGTCTCTGTAATCTTAAATATTATTGGTTAAAAAGAAACACTTTCATCCTAAAGAAATCTTAGTAAAAATACCATAACATGATATTATTTTGAGCTGAAAAATTATAGTAAAGTTTTGAAGTGCATAGATCTTTTTTCCTCACTCAGAAATTCAAGCCCGGACAGTTTTTCTCTTGTTACTTATTCTTTGACAGGATCTATGAAAGTATAGGTTCAAGAGCACAGAAACACAAAGGGAAAGGGTGAGTGCTGACACTGAAACTAGCCAAGGGGCACAATCTCATCACCATGAAACCTGAGCATGAGCCGGTTTATGACAGCAGGTAAATATCACAAAGCAGAAACATGAATTCCTGTAAACCCCGTCTCTCTCTGAAGAATTCGCTGCAATGAGTTTTCATAACAATAGAAACTTGTTCCAACGAAAATTCCCCAGCACTTTTTCTCCTCAATGCTTTGTTATGAAATACTTATATCACGTTGGGTGGTTCAAATATAGACAGTTTACATATAAACATATAAAAGGGGAGTCATAAAATGTGAACACTTCCAGCATATTCTCACCTACAACTGTGAGAGAAACACTGGCCTTCAGCAGCGGGTCGCCGCTCTGCACCTGGTAGAGCCCTGAGTCGGTGACGGTGAGGGCGCTCAGCGTGAGGGCTCCGCTGGTCACGTTCACAAAGGCCCTGCCGCTGTAACCCGGGAAAACTGCCTGCTGCTCCCCGAGCCACGTGAGGATGAAGGTTTCTTCCACCGCCCAGTTTCCACTGGTCAGAGTCACAGAAGGGCTCAGCGACAGCGTCACTGTGCTCCCCACAACTGCTGGGTTCATGGAGGGCTGAATCTCCACAGCATCACAAGACAGAAAACCTACAGAAACAGAAAATTAATTAAATATCCTACACATAAATCTCACTTTCACAGTTTTAGGATATGTACTATTTTCCATGTACCTTGAAGTAAAGCCAAAAGAACAATTATTGAAGCTCTGCAGGTTCTTTGCTCCATGTTTTTTTTCAGTTGTCTGACAAACTGTTTCTTATTTCAGGTTTGCTATACCTGTCCACTGTGTCCAGCCTCTAACCCCTAAACCTGCCCCTCACGTCTTATCTGCAGGTGGTTTCAGCTATTCTGTGTTAAGTTATGACAAATTTACCAAAGGTGAAAAAATGTTGTTTGCAATAATGGGTGAAGTTCAGTTAAAAGATAAATGATGACAGAAGGCATGTGGGTGATAATGGGCTGTAAAGGGGTCAGGACCAATGTTCGCCCTGAAAACAGATGTTGAAATTTGGATTTCTGGTCACCAACAATGTGTTTTTTTTACTAATAAGTTGTTTCTTATTTGTTCATGTGTTGCTGGAATCTTCATTTCAACAGATCTGCAAACGTTTGAGAGCTTCACAAGAATTGAGATTGAATGACACACAGGGAAACTCTACTATTTAAGTGACTTCTAAATAAAGGTGGATTCCCTGGATTAAAACTCAGTTTCACAATAGCAAGGTTAATTAAAGAGATACACAAAATGTTTACAAAAAACAGCTGATGTGCAAACCGGGGGAACATGAGAAAGAAACCTTCTTTGCTAACAGAATGGCATAACTGTGGGAAGTGTAAACAAGAAAATGAGGAATAGCTGGAGGGAAATCACAGTCAGAGGAGAGATGAGGAGATAGAAAACAGCTGTTCCGATCAGAGTGGGAGGAAGGGAGAAAAATCTGAAACTAACAAACAGTAACATCAAAGGAACCTAAACTCTAAGTACACAATAAATAATTAATGAGTAAATAACAAATGGAAAATTTAAGTGAATTAACAGCAAGGAAATAATCCAAATAAAAACATATAGTACAAAACCAATGTACCACACCAAAATCTAAGCAAACACACAATGAGATACAATAATAAACTAAGAACCAAATCTAAGGACTAAACTAAAACAAAAATTAACAACCATGAAAGTTAAAACACCTGAGCTTTATTTAGTTTGATGCTGTTAGAGAAAAGGGGAGAAAGTGGATAACACACTTTCAGTATTTTAAAACAAAAAATCATCCAGTGTCTTCTCTGCCTGGATATTATTTTTCACACAAAATCTGAATGAAATAGTTGATGGTTGTACCTTTTTATTGCACATTTTCACAGACAGTGGTCACAAATTGCCTCACAAGTATGGTAAACACAAAAAAATATGCATCCATGTATAATATAGAAAAGAAACACAATTTAATCATAAATACATATCATAAAAGCTCAAGTTTGACCATACCAATCTCCTGAAAGACTCCACACTTTACAAATGACACTTTATTAGAGCTTTAGCAGGTTTGTGTGTCAAAAATAAGTTCTCTAATGAGCTCATGTTTTTTAAGTAAGTTTTCAAAAAGGCAGAATAAAACAGTGGCATACACTTCATCCAGCATTGTGCTAAATGTTGTGTTCTCAAACTTCTCTTAATCCTAATCTCAAAGGATAAAAATCACTTTATAATCCAAGTGTCAAATTCTGTGAATGTATAGTGAGGTGTGATTCTCACTGCTTTTACAACAAGGTTCTTATCTGCTCCTTCCTGCCCTTCTTATGACTCAAATAAAGGAACAATTGTGTGCTTCACAATAGCTCTCAGTAAGCAACTGGGGCTCCATTGTGACTATGGTGGAGCAAGGCTCAGTATTTGATTGAGGTCATGCAAATGACCCTAGAAAGACTGATTGATGTCTAGATAATTTGTATAGCATGAAGGTCAGTGTGATTACAATGTAAAAATGCAGATATTGACTTTTTGTAACCTGATATTCGTTCTTTACTTTACAGGCATTTGAAGTGACTCTGGATTCGAAGACAGGCGCGCCCTGGATAAATACCCAAAGTGTCACAGGAACAGAGTACGCCACTCTCACATTTGTTCATTTTAGCAATAAGTCATGTCTTTGGAAATCTGAACACCTGCAGAAAACCCTAACAGGTACTGGGAGCATGCAAAGTTCACACAGGAAGGCAAAGCTGCTGTGGGATGACTGTACACCACTGCTGCACTGGCCACTCCTTTAATAGTCCAGTTTCTGTTTCTCCATTTCCTGCCATCATGCTAGAGGGTAAAGGTGCGTACACAGACCTGTATAGACATCGCCTCGACTTCTGCAGCCCAACTTTTACCATAGCAGAACCTGGACCTCTTGCCAGAATCAGGCCTTAAAAAGCTTCAGCCTCTAATATTATATTATCACCTTTTATACCCTAATATAAGTGTTTTTGCCAAATATCATACTCTGAGAAACACATTCCAGCCCACTATGCTAAACCATTTTTAGTTTATACTCAAAGGAAATTGTATTGTAACCACAAATTTTAGCTGAACTGTTTGATTTGACTCAGGGTTTCAGCCTCACATGTCCTAAGGATGATAAATATGATAAAATGCTACTTATTATAGCAGAACTGGCCAAGTGAAACACATATTTCAGTAGATTTATTGGATCTCCAATAAAAACATAATGAAACTCTCTTATTTCACATTTTGAATAATTCTAAGACACAAATGTTTGCAACATTAAGTGCAGGAAACACTATAAAATCCCTGCCATTTAGACCTTGTTCATTTAATGACAACAGTATAAAAAATGAATAGCCTTCAGATAGTATTATGTAACTGCATAGTTTAACCCTAAGAACTACATTTCCCAGGAGAACAACTGAGTGCTCTGTTAAGTCGGTGTTTCTTTTCACAAAATATTGATATTTTAGTAATTTTACTACAACTTTCAAAACAATATGAACAACTAATTGACGAATGAAATGTAAATACCAATAATCAATATCTTTCCCAGTTTAATTTGAACACAAAATACATGGAGTATGGGAGCAGTTATTCATGAGAAGAGCGCCTCCTTATGGTAAAAAGTATAATACTGACCATAAAGTTGAAAGAAAATCAAATTAGTGCCCATAAAAATGTTGTTTTTCTTTTCTTCTTTTTTTTGTAAAATAGAGGAATCTGCAGATTACATTCTTCATCGGTTATGGATAATTTCATCTTCATAGTACATTTAAAGAACATTTGATCCAAAACATTTTATGTGAAAAAGCAGCACATAAGAAAAAATATCTGATGGATTCATAGTGATTTATTTAAACTCACTGAGACATCTTGAAGAAATGCACATATTTCTTTAAGAATAGAAGACAGAAGTTTGTTAAAGATACCATTTTTTCTTCTTGTTTTTTTTTTCTGGTTAAGCAGTGGTTAACATTGTGTCTTTAGAGGGAGGAAATTATTGAATAATAAGAAATGATAAAAAATATAAAGTTTGGTCCTGTTCATATAGTGTAAAGTCAAGCTGCTGCAGATTTTTGTCAGTGCTTTAAAAGCACTCCAGGGTTATACTTTACAAGAAAAACAAGCTATAAAGTGCCACTTTAGAACATTTCAGCTAATCATTAATGAGGGTCAAGTGTACAAATCTATCAAACTGAAACTCCAGTTTTTATTCCCAAATACTTAAAATAAGTAAGAACAGTTAATAAAGAACAGAGATAAGGGCTAAGATATGATTCACACAGTTGTATTTCTGAAAATCCATTGAAAAACAAGGCACAACAAAAAACCCTCAGTCTTCCTGAGTTTGTTCAGAGTGATATACTTATCTGTTGTATTTGCTCAGCTTCAGATGGACACAAAAAGGACTCATGACTCATTACCAAAATATGCCCAATGATAAGCCTTGGATAAATTAAACTCAACCTGTTCATAATATTCTGAGTTAACTCGTACTCCAAGGAATGCAAAGTCAAACACTGAGCGATAAAAAGGCTAATATTACTGAGGATCGTATGTTAGCAGATATAATGCACATGATACTGGATAAACATGTCTGATCCAACATATAACTATTCTTAATCGTTTCACCTTGGAGAATTTTAGAAAGCAATACAGGATGTGATGTAATGGACTGGTCACTGAACTTTAATGAAGAGTCATTTAAATTTTAGCAATAATAACTTGTTTCACAAACTCTTTCATAAGCCTGAACTTTCCTTAGACAAATGCGTCATGAACTTACTGTTATGTATAAGGTGTTTTGAAAAAGAGAAACGCCCAGTCCTTCATAATAAACAGATAATTTATTATTGATCAGTGCTAACCAAAAAATCAACAAATAAATGAAGGTAATAAAGTTATTTAAGGATTGTTTTTTTTGTTGTTTAGCAGCTTTGTGTAATCAAGTGTAGTAACAATAAAACAGACAAACCGAGGAAATGTTATAAATAAATAGCATTAAAAGACATAATTTAAAAATTAAATCCAGGTAACAGTTGTTTGAATCAAAAAGAAACAGAAAACCAGCAGTGAACATTTACTGAACTGCACCTCTGATCCAGAAATTGGAACACCTGTTTAAAGATATAGAAAAAAAAAATAAATTAATACTTTGTCTATATATTATTAGACAGAAGACTACATACTGAGGATCGGTCATTACCTTTAACTTGAACCATCTTTGTGTCCTCCGCTGAGCGTCCTGCAGCTTTGTTCTCTGCGATACATGTGAAGTTCTGAAACGTCCCAGGGTTGGAGGGAATCCACTTGAGGTGATTTGTGTTGACTGAAAAGTAGGTTCCTACAGGGAAACCTCCTCTAAACTGCCACCTAATACTGCATTCAACATTTATGGTGCAGCTGGTCAGACAGGTGAACTGACTCAACCTGCCAGGAAACACAACATCAGGTCCTCTGATGGTGACGTTCCATGGATCAACTACAAAAGAGTCATGAGTTCAGAACATGTCACAACAATGTATTATTTGTAGTTACTTAATCTCTTCCTGCAGATGTAAACTTACAGCTGAGCAGAAATCCCAGGCTGTAAACTTTCGTCTCCGATGTTGGCAGATAAATGTCACACTGATAGAAACCGGCATCAGAGGAGAGCAGGGAGTTGAAGTGAAGAGTGAGATTGTTTTGAAGGAACCTCATATTTTCACGTAGAGTCACTTTCTGTCCATCTTTATACCAGACAATGTCTGATGGATCCTGGTGGCCTCTGGGTGCAGAATCCTGGCAACGCAAACTGAGAGGCTGGTTGAGAGATGGGACGATGTTTGGAGGACTGATTCGCACAGAGACTGGGTCTGTTACACAAGATCCAAAGGAAAGAAGAAGGACTTCAGTTCATTTACATTTGGTTATGCTGAAAGAAATTAACAATGTGTTACATTCATCAAAATAAAGGGAATATTTTTTTCTCCTTTTAAGTCGAATAGCACAATAGTATCCAAAAATGTAGGAAGTAAAGTACTATCCATGGATGTTGGTTCAATATGAATCAAGTCAAGGTAAAATTTTGAAAACTGTGTCAAGCATCCATCTGCATTCTAGGCTTTTACATTATTACTTTTTATTTATGATTTTCTATTTATTCTGGATAATTAAACAACATCTAGGATAAAAACATGTAAAGTTTAGAAAATTATTCTCCAATCAGACACACAGAAAAGCTTATTGCCTTTCTGTCTATTCACCTTTCTAAAAAAGATGATCTAGCTATTTATAGCAAAATGACTGAAAATACATTGCTGCAAAACATTCACATACAGTTAGTTCCTACATGTAATTTTTGACCAGATACATTTAGTTACCATCTGATTCTATATACCTACTCCAAATCTCTACGATGGTGGTTGTGCTGCTGGTGATTCCTGTTTTGTTATTGTAGACGATGCACTGCAGTTCCACTGAAACATCTTGTCCATTTGGTGTCCAGGATAATGTGCTCCCATTGACTGTCCTGCCATTAAAGTTCCAGCTGTAGACACAGCTTGGAAAACAGGACGAAGAGCAAGTGAAGGTGGTGCGGGAGCCAGCGGTCACCCTGCCGGTCCAGGAGATCTGCATGGATGCAACGAATACTGGTGAACCTGAGGATGAGAAAGAGTTGATATGGTTGTTAACAAAACTAAACAGTTCTTTTAATTCCTGATTGAAGCATTTAAACAAATGGCAAGGTTGAATTTACACATTCTTTATTTTTAATTTGATAATAAAAGCTGTCTATATAGAGAGATTACAAATAAGTACATGCCAAAAATTAAAGAAAATAAGTTTTCTCACCCATGAGTGCCAGCAGCAGAGCACAGTAAAGAGTCTTTTTGGTCACAGTGAAGCCCTTCATCTCTGCTTGTAGTAGTAATCTTGTCTCTGAACGTTTGATTCTTAAGTTATTAGTTCAAACATTTCACAACAAAAGAATTCACATAGTGATGAAATCATTGTGAGCCACAAAAGGGGAAGTTTCCCAAGCAAAAAGTGGAAATTCGTCACCTCGTTGTGTCAAAACTGCTTAATAGCGTGGCACTTTTGAGTCTGATCATTTCTGACACCACTAGATGGCGCTGTGTGACTGAAACCGCTCCATAGTCGTAATGTCTCCTCTTACTCCAAATAAAAGTTTATTGCGAACCTAATTTTCAGAAGAAAAACCTGTTCAAATTTTAAATTGTAAAATCATGCTGAATGTCATTAGAAAGCAACACATCAGTTTAAATCTTAAAAAATCACTCACAGAACTTAAAAACATTAATTATCGCTGCCTTTAAAACTAAACGTCAAACTTTCTTCATTCTGTAATTTGTTTTTTCAATGTTTGATATTTATTGATGGGGAGAACTTCCAATGAAATGAAATCAGCTAAATCTTTCTTGTAAAGCATAATATTTATTCTCTGACTATATTTTTATTTGCATTTACTGACCTGTGAAGCATTGAATGTGTTTGGATGCAGTCGAGCTGAATCAGATAAAATTGCAAATGCAATTGATAACTGACTTGTTTAAACACAAAATACTTCTTTCACAGCCCTGCCATCTGAGTAAATTGTACTGTAATTACATCGTTATTCACTATAAAATTTGAAAAATTGCTACAATATTCTCAGAGAAGAATCTATTTAAATTTGCCTGATTACTTCTTCAAACTTTGTCAATAACCTTTTGTTAGTGTGAGACAGTAAAATAGTGGAAAATTCAGGCTTGTCTTTGTGTTGGACTTTGTAATACCATTAGAATATGTATATTTCTTGGTGTACAATAAACATCAAAAATAATTTCATTCTGATAAACTTGTTTTTAAAATTTCCCATGTAGTGACAGCTTTCTAATGCATTATCAAATTAACAGCAAAGTTAATGTTATAAAAGGCCTTTATATCATTAAACGACACACTACAATTAGAACCACATTAATTGTAGTGTAATTCTGTAGTGTGCAGAACAGTGATGTTGCACCTCCAAAAGCACAAGGATCAGCAACTGAAATTTTTTTTATCATAATTAGAAACCACATAATTACAAAATACAAAATTCATCTGCAAATGTTATAGCAACATGTCAAGTCTTTGTCGCACATTCACAATGAGTTTAAACACTGCTACTTGTTCCTTCTCAGCGATTAACATGAAATGACAGAGAATACAAGTAAACAATTGAGGTAAGTGGAAAAAAAAGTTTCAGATCAGGAAAAATGTACTGACTTAATATGAAAGGGAGTTCAAATTTCATTGATGTAGAGTTTAATGTCTCTAATGTTACATGTTGAGGAGGAAGTTTAATGTTTAATGGGCCTCATCCTGAACTATTATGAACTTCCTCTGAAACACTTTGTTCACCTTTATTACCCAATGGATATCTGTTAAGGATATTGTTTGAGGAAGGTGTTTCTCTTTATCATATCAGAAGAATGTTGCACCTTTATCATAATCTAGCTTTGAATTATCCCCCAGTTTAATCATGTTTGGTTGATATATTTACATCCTTATTGATCATAAAACAAACCTTTCATTTCTTCCAGCATTGAACTAAAGAAATTCATCAGTCTCTTTTTTAATTTACAATTCAAGGAAAACTGTTTTTTTATTGTGTGATATAATTCCTATTACTAAAATTTCTGATTCTAACAGTATTAGTTTTAACACTTATCCACCTTAATGTGTTCATAGTTGTGAGATTATGATGATTTAACACTGTGGTAAGTAATAACGCGTAAATTAGCATTAAAGCCTTAAAAACATCAGTTCACAGATTACCTCATGACCTCAACATGAAGATAATTATGACTCATTTCACATCTTTTGTGGTCATGGCACAACAATAAGGAAATGTTTTGCTTTCTGACCTTACAGCAGCATCTGGTTAATTATTCAATGACACCAAAGACAGTGTAAACGAAAGATCAGATGTGATGGCAATAAACCAACACGTACAAGGAAGTACATCAACGTTATCTTTAAAAGGTGATTATCAGGGCTATCTAGTTTTTGTTCATCTAAATTCAAGGACCATTTTAAACTCCATCAGGGCTTTAGTTTCTTTTTGGTTCTTATTTTCTTTTTAGTTCTTAGACGCAGATGTAAAAGACTAAAGAAATAGATTTTGTTCAAAAAGTTATCTTTTTTTCAATTTTCTAAACCTAACAGCTGCTGAAAAACTATTTACTCTCAAACTCCCATTATATGTCCACTTCCTGGTTCAAAGTCTGATGCTTTCTGTTGTCACTAGATGTTGGGAAACTGATAGACTCTCATTCACCTCATTCAAAGCCAATAAGGACATGTTTTCTAAACCAATCAACTTGTTGCTCCGTTGTTGTTGTTATTATTATTACTGTTTATATGAATATGTCATAGATCAGACGTGTTTGATTGTTAAAATGCTTCGTAGGGTCACAGTATATATTGATCTTGGCTAAAATTACCCTATTAGGATCTATCATTGATGGTAGAGTGTACTACTGTATTCTTCACAGACACCATATGTCATCTAAAGGAAAAACAAAGAAACAATATTTTTCTGTATTTTCAAGCAGATCTATCTCAGCTAGAAGCCTCCCAGCTGATCAAATACATATTTTCTTATTACCCATAACTGTCTAAAACACTAAGAGAAAACATCTCATTCTCATTGACCAATGAATTCGAAGCCTTCCAAATAAAGCTTCTTTTAATCACTAAATTTCATCGACTTCGAATACAAAAATGTGTACAGTAGGAAACTAAATCAAACTGAACCAAATTCAAACAAGTGCATCTTTCCCTGTACTATCTGACACTAAAACACCCAAC